>NW_020526960.1:0-7500 GCF_003368295.1 Carassius auratus | reverse complement strand
AAACCCAAAAGCTTAAAGCACCTGGTATTCCTAGGCAGTCTCTCATCAAAGTACTAAACCAGACCTAAACCTGCTAAGATTCAGAGATCGGGCATTGACTCTTTTTTTTTTTTTTTTATGAAGATTATTATATAATTCGTGAAATTTTCCAAAAAGATTAAAGCACCTGGTATTCCCAAGCAACCTCCCATCCATGTACTAACCAGGCCCAAACCTGCTAATATTCAGAGATCGGGCATTGACTCTATTTTTTGGCAAAATTATTATATACTAAGTGAAAAATGTCCAAAAAGCTTACAGCACCCGGTATTCCCAGGCGGTCTCCCATCCATAGTACTAACCAGGCCCAAACCTGCTTAGCTTTCCGAGATCAGACGAGATCGGGCATAGCCAGGTTGGTATGGCCGTAAGCGAAGACTTGGTTGCAAAGAGAGGGCTATTTAAAGACCAGCCAATCTAATCGCCAGTACATTATATAAGTAGGAAAGAAAACCCAAAGCTTAAAGCACCTGGTATTCCTAGGCAGTCTCTCATCAAAGTACTAACCAGACCTAAACCTGCTAAGATCAGAGATCGGGCATTGACTCTTTTTTTTTTTTTAATGAAAGATTATTATATAATTCGTGAAAGTTCCCAAAAAAGATTAAAGCACCTGGTATTCCCAAGCAATCTCCCATCCATGTACTAACCAGGCCCAAAACCTGCTAATATTCAAGAGATCGGGCATTGACTCTATTTTTTGGCAAAATTATTATATACTAAGTGAAAAATGTCCCAAAAGCTTACAGCACCCCGGTATTCCCAGGCGGTCTCCCATCCAAGTACTAACCAGGCCCAAACCTGCTTAGCTTCCGAATCAGACGAGATCGGGCATAGCCAGGTTGGTATGGCCGTAAGCGAAGACTGCTGCAAAGAGAGGCTATTTAAAGACCAGCCATCTAATCGCCAGTACATTATATAAGTAGGAAAGAAACCCAAAGCTTAAAGCACCTGGTATTCCTAGGCCAGTCTCTCATCAAAGTACTAACCAGACCTAAAACCTGCTAAGATTCAGAGATCGGGCATTGACTCTTTTTTTTTTTTTTTTTTTTTTTTTTATGAAAGATTATTATATAATTCGTGAAATTTTCCAAAAAGATTAAAGCACCTGGTATTCCCAAGCAATCTCCCATCCATGTACTAACCAGGGCCCCAAACCTGCTAATATTCAGAGATCGGGCATTGACTCTATTTTTGGCAAAATTATTATATACTAAGTGAAAAATGTCCAAAAAGCTTACAGCTCCCGGTATTCCCAGGCGGTCTCCCATCCAAGTACTAACCAGGCCCAAACCTGCTTAGCTTCCGAGATTCAGACGAGATCGGGCATAGCCAGGTTTGGTATGGCCGTAAGCGAAGACTGCTGCAAAGAGAAGGGCTATTTAAAGACCAGCCAATCTAATCGCCAGTACATTATATAAGTAGGAAAGAAAACCCAAAAGCTTAAAGCACCTGGTATTCCTAGGCAGTCTCTCATCAAAGTACTAACCAGACCTAAACCTGCTAAGATTCAGAGATCGGGCATTGGACTCTTTTTTTTTTTTATGAAAGATTATTATATAATTCGTGAAATTTTCCAAAAAGATTAAAGCACCTGGTATTCCCAAGCAACCTCCCATCCATGTACTAACCAGGCCCAAACCTGCTAATTATTCAGAGATCGGGCATTGACTCTATTTTTTGGCAAAACTTATTATATTACTAAGTGAAAAATGTCCAAAAAGCTTACAGCACCCGGTATTCCCAGGCGGTCTCCCATCCAAGTTACTAACCAGGCCCAAAACCTGCTTAGCTTTCCGAGATCAGACGAGATCGGGCATAGCCTTTTTTTTTTTTTTTTTTATTAAGAAATTTCAATCAATAAAATACAATAGATTAAACACAATCAATAGAAATTACATAACATTGACTTTACACATCTCTACATTACACATCTTTCCTTTACATAGATAATTTTAAAAAAACTCTTCCACTTTCTGGCAAACTCCACATTAAATTCTTTAAAACACAACAGACTTTTGGGGTAAAAACATCATAAAAAGAGTCTAACATATTTACACCTTAAAGTAAACATACAGTCTTTTCAATATATAATTCTGTTTTTCTTTTAAACACACTCCAAACATCCAACACAATTTTTTCCTTTTTAGCCAAAGTTCTTCTGTCCCATATTGCACTTTTCATTAGCATTACACACAGATTAATGAAACTTTTGTTTTTACACTTTTTTTCCCAACCAAACATGACAACTCTGTTCCATTCCATTATATTTTCATCCCACTCCTCAGTCACATCTTTAATTAAACATTTACATTTCCTTAAAAAGACCTCCAACTCTCTACAATGTAAAACATATGTAAAATCCCCCTCTTCCTCTTCCTGGCACACTTACACAGAGCATTTTTCTTCCATTCCTATTTTATTTAAAATTACATCAGTAAAAAACCACTTTATGCCTTATAAATACTCCAAACATTCAATTTAGTTTCCACACATTTCCCCTGTCATGTTTTCTCCATATACACTCTTTTTTTAAATCTTTGAATTTCTTGCACCCAGTATCCATTTACAATCGGCTCTTTTAAAAACATCATCTCTAAAAGCACAATAAATCATTTTCACCAGTACATTCCTTAAAATCATACATTTTTTCCCCAAATTTCACCATGAATACATTTCTCTTTTGGCTCTCCTTCCATACTTTCTATTCTTTTTATCCACTCTTAGGTATTGCATTTTTAATGATTTCATATTTATTTTTTATTTCTTGTTCACTGTAATCCTCTTTTGCCTCCTCCATTGCATCTACAATAAATTGTGTCGGTAAAAACCCTTCTTTAAATTCATACAAAACATCTCTCACTCTTGTTATCCCCACATCCATCCATTTCTTTAAAAACAATTCTTTGTCTTGTTTTAAAATGTTTTGTTTAAAAACAGAGGTGATTTAAAATGTTTCTCTCCCATGTGGATCATACTCAACTTTGTCTAAAAATTTTCCCCATGCACTAAACATTTCCCTATAAAACTCTGGTAAGCACTCTGTCATCCAATTCTTGTTTTCATCCATAAAATTCCATCCCCCATGTTAAAATCCCCACATTTGTTTAAAAAATATCCATTGTCTTTTTCCATGCTGTTTTGTGACCATCATCTAGATATTTTTTTACTATTTTAATTCTTAAGCTATTTTTCTCTGTTCTACATCAATTAATCCCATCCCTCCTTTCCCTACTTCTCCTATTAATGTACTATATGCAATTCTTGACGGTTTACTATTCCATAAAAAATCTAAAAAACATTTTTTCAACCTTTTCTCCACCCACATTGGCATAGCAGTCACATATAAAACATACCACAACTTTGACACCATTAACACATTTAAAATTAAAACCTTCCCTTTTAAACTTAAAGTCCTCAATTTCCAAAAATTTAACCTTCTTTCAATTCCTCCTACTATTTCTTCCCACATTTTTTCTTTAACATTCCTTTCATCTTTTCCCATTAGAACACCTAAAATCCTTATTTCTTTTGTTTCTTTAAAATGAAAATAATCTGTTAAAACATTTACTCCTCCAAATCTCACATATGTTGTTTTTTCTTCATTTAACTTGCCTCCTGATCCCCTACAAAACATCTGTACTACTTCCATTACTTTATTAACACTCTCTATATCTTTAACTATTATTGTTGTATCATCTGCATATTGAAATATTTTTTCATTTCCCCACTTCCTTCAATGTTTATCCCTCTTATGTCTTCATCTATTTTAACAGCTAATCCCAATGGTTCTGCAACTAAAGAATATAAAAGCGCTGATAATGGACATCCTTGTCTTATTGATCTAGTAATTTTAAAACATTCTGTTAAAAAACCATTACACTGTATTCTTGTTATTGCTCCCCTATAAAATTGTAATCCACTTGACAAAATTTTCCCAAACCCGTACCTTCTTAAAATTCCAAATAAATATTCATGCTCCACTCTATCAAAGGCCTTTTCAAAATCCAAACTAATAACATATCCTTTTTTGTTTTTTCTTTCATATATCTTATCTATCTATTATACTTAAAGTTGTGTCGCTATATCTTTCCCTTTAACTCCATACACTTGATTTGTTTTAATTATGGTTGGCATTACCTCTTTCAATCTATTGGCTAAAACTTTTGTTAAAATTTTCAGATCTGTATTCAGCATTGTAATTGGTCTATAATTTTTTAGGTCTACTTTATCTCCTTTTCTTTTATATATCAACTTTATTATCCCATCCCCATTCTCTGATTCATTTCCTCTTTCTTAAAAATGTCTTCATATACTTCTTTTAAAATACTGGTTAAAAAATCTTTAAAAACGATATAAAATTCACTCCCCAAACCATCTATACCTGGACTTTTATTTTTGTTTAATTCACTTATTGCTCTTTTTATCTCTTCTTCTCTTATCTCTTCATCACACTCTTTTTTGTCTACTTCTCCTACTGTTGTTTTTATTTGATTTAGTAACTCCAATTTCTCTTCTTCCCTCAACCCCTCAGTACTAAACATTTTCATAATATGCTTTACTTCTTTTTAATATTTCCTCATTTGTTTCCACCACTACACCATTTTTCTCCTCTTATTTCTTAATCATTCCAGCTTTCCCTCTTATTTTTTCTAGATCAAAGAAAAACTTTGTACATTTTTCACCCTCCACAGTATATTTAGCTTTACTTCTTAGTCTTGCACCTTCATATTTTTTCTCTTCCATTTCTTTCAATATTCCCTCCAATTCTTTTATTTTTTGTATATCTTTCCCATTCTCATTTAATTCCTTTCCAATTTTTCTCTTATTTCTCTCTCCTTCTTCCTCTTACATATCTGTATTAATTTGCAATATTTTATTGTGAATTTTTTAACTAAATATTTAACATTTTCCCACCATATCCTTTTATCTTCACTGTACATTTCATTCTCCTTTTCTTTTTCAATAATTTCTTTAATACTTAAAACATACTCCTCATTCTTCAAAACCTCTACATTTAAAACCCATACACCCGGCCCTCTTTTCACTGAACTCCAGTCTACTTGCATAAAAATTGGTTTATGGTCACTTAAGCTTGATTCTTCATATTTAATGTTACCGATAAATCCTTCAATGTTCCTTGTACACAAAATAAAATCAATCCTTGTCTTACACATAAAATTCCCTACTAATTGCCTCCTTGAATATTCTTTCTTTTTTTCATTTCTTTCTCTCCATACATCAATCATATTATTTTCTTCCATTAATAATTTCAGTTCTTTTCTTCCTTTATCATTTTTAAAAACCATTCCCTCACCAATTTCTAATTTACTGAAAACGGTATTAAAATCACCCATCATAATAACTTCTTTATGCTTTTTTAAAAAATCTCTTAATACATTAAAATATTCCTTCTTTTCATTCTCTACAGTCGGTGCATGAATATTAACTACAATAACTTTTTTCTCCTCATACTCCATTTCAACCGCAATACATTTCCCATCTATGTCATTATATATTGTTTTACATGATACCCACAGTTTTCTTTTATTAAAAATTGCAACTCCTCTTCCCCAGCCTCCCATCACCATTGTTATAAAAAATCTCTCCACTCCACCTTTTCCTTATTTCAGTCATGTACTCTTCCCTCCAGTTAGTTTCTTGTAATAAAATCACATCCTCTCTTTTACACATTTCTTTCACTTTTTCAAATTTTCCTACATTTGAAAGCCCTCTAGCATTAAAAGTAACAATTCTTAAAGCATAAAACATATAAAAACATGCATAAAACCCATAAACTCAGTCCATCCCCTCCAAACCCTTTAGCAGCTCATACTTATTTGCACACTCAATACCATCTTCTTTAAGCACTCTTTTTCTTGCATTATCTAGATTGGTATTACCTTTACAGATCTTCTTCTTTTTGATGATTTCCCCTGCGTCTCCTCATTTTCTTGTCCTTGTTCACACTCTTTTGTAGCATCATTAATTTCTACTGCGTCCATCTCCTTTTGCACACTGTCCGTCACATCCATCGGTGTACATAAAATTCCCTCTGTTGTGCATCACTCAATACTTTATTCCTTTCATCATCCAGTTCACAGTATCCAAAGCATTTTGCAAGCTGTCAGTCAAATCCATCTGTGTCCAAATTCCCCCATCCTTGTGTTGTATAATCGGTTCGGTACACTCTTCTGTTGTTCTATATCCTTATTTAATTCCAGTCCTTCACCTCGTATCTTTCTCCATCGTCTCGCTGCTCGTTGTCTCTTTCATGCACCTGCCCGCCCACCTGCTGCTCCTCCTCCCTCCTCCTCACCCTGCATCCAACACTCACACTTATTTAAAACCAAATTGCACTCCGGGCACGTCACAGCATTGCAATTTCTCGCGAAATGGCCTCTCTCCTCGCATTTATGCACGTGAACTCCGGCAGTCCTTCACCACATGTCTGGGCTCATGCACAGCCGACAAGTCTTCACCTGATGGCTGTGCATCACCCGAAATATTGTGGACCCTCTGCCGTTTCTATTTTTTGTGCTGTAAGGGAGGGAGGCCACCTCCTTGGGGAACCGCGCCTTTTACATATCTTGTCCCATCCTCAATGCTGGTGCCCGGATAAACACGCCGCTTTATTTTTGAAATTGGGAAACCCCCCAAACCTCCAGTTTATTTAAAATCTCTTCATCAGCAAGGTAGACGGGCAGATGCATGAAAGAGACAACATAATCTCTGTTTTGCAGTTTTTTTTATCTCACAGTTCACTCCTTTATTAACAATCCCTCAGTCAGTTCATCACAGTTTCTTCTTTTTCCATTGTCAGTTCATATTCCTTTCCTTGTCTTGGCCTTAGTGCTAAGATTCCCCATATCCACATTTGTCCGTCACCGCTTTAATAATATCCACAGCCTCACCTCACTTACATTCTCCACATTCACAATCACAGTTGCCTCCTTTTAAGTATTTCCTTTCACCAAATTTATCTCTTGCATCTTGATTTTTACCGTGTCCTGCTCGTTGTCGATACTCCAGTCCAGTGTCGTTTGCCATGCGTCTCTCTCCAGCCAGTCCAGTGTCGTTTGCCATGCGTCTCTCTCCAGCCAGTCCAGTGTCGTTTGCCATGCGTCTCTCTCCAGCCAGTCCAGTGTCGTTTGCCATGCGTCTCTCTCCAGCCAGTCCAGTGTCGTTTGCCATGCGTGTCTCTCCAGCCAGTCCAGTGTCGTTTGCCATGCGTGTCTCTCCAGCCAGTCCAGTGTCGTTTGCCAATAATCCATCCATTGTAACAAAACACAAACAAAAAATTAACCACCCTCCAGCCAGCAAGATGCCGCTGTTAGGTGGTTTAAAACTGAAAAAACCACACAAAAAATAAACTAAAAGTCCAAAAAAAACTCTCAAAACAAACACTAACAGAAAAAACAAAATGGAGGAGAGCCTTCCTCTCCAAACTGCAGCCAACAC
>NW_020526959.1:0-22500 GCF_003368295.1 Carassius auratus | reverse complement strand
GAGCACATATGCACTGCAGTCGTTTGTCGGGGAACTGCACAGCTGAAGGTCAAGCATGTTTCCGCCACACACTATTCAAAGCTCCAGACACTTAACTGAATGTTGAAGAGCTCATGGGGTCACTGTTGGGGTTTCAGTCCATGTCTGTCGGTGTCTTTTTTTTAGTAAATAACATTAGCAGTTTGCATATCAGGGTTTGATCCTGGCAAAATAAACACTAAATCTAGAACATTTTTTTGTTCCATTTATTTTTTCCACACTTTGCATTTGCATTATTATATCTTGCTTATACAGTACACACACACAAAAAAGACAACAGTAAAGAGTGTCTAAGATATTTTATAAAACAATGTGCTAAATATAAAAATATTCACTGATTTTTTTTTTTTTTTTTTTTGACAAGGATGGGAAAAAAAAAATCTACTTTACTCAAAACAACAATTTATTTGATCAATTTAATCCATCTTTGTCAAAAAAGAATATATATATATATATATATATATATATATATATATATATATATATATATATATATATATATATATATATAATTCACTGTGCATCTTTAGTCAATACAAAAATTATTATTGTAACACCAAAAGATGGTTTGCATTGGCGCATGCTGTTAGTAAATCTGGACCGTAGTCATTTATAATAGGCTAAAGGACACTCACTTTAACATGTCCCACCCCAACTTCCTGTTTCAATAGGAAGTTGTCCATGACAAAGTTTAGATTCAGTGAGATATTTGGACATTGTTATCTTGCAAATCAAAACGTTTATTTGTCTTTTAAATTGTGTTGTTTGTAAAGTAAAATAAATATAAATTTCACAGATTGTAAGAGGTCTTTCTATTTCTATTTCTACACGACAATCAAACTGTGTGTGTCTGTGACCCCTGTGTCTTACTGAAATTGCGTATTGTTTGAAGCCAATATTCTCTGCTGTATTGTTAGAGTGTGTGTATGTGTGTGTTAGCAACAGATTATTCATTTTATTCCTGACAGTCCTGCTGAGAGGAGAGCCTCTGGACACATTTAGACTGATTCTGTACCTTATCACCTTCACACACACACACAGAGCGCAAAAGACAGAGGAACAGACAACCACTCTGTCTCGCCGAACTTGTTGAAGGAGAAGAAAGAGAGAAGGACATTTTTGAAGAGAAAAAGAGGAACAAGAGGAGATAAGGATAACACTGCATTGCAGCATGGGAGTCGACAGAGAAAAAACAACAACAAAAAGGGTAAAGTTTTTAATGATGCCCTTGGCACCTTGACTAATATACATCCATAAAGAAAGAGTTGACTTCATTGTTCAAATTCATTAAGTGTGTTGGAGTTAATGATCTCTCTCTCTCTCTCTCTCTCTGTGCAGGGTATCATTATGTCAGACAGTAATGTTCCACACCTCCACTGAGAGCTGATTATACATCACCTGTGCCACACACACACACGTTTACAGCAGGCCGCTGACAGTGTAAAGGTGTGTTCAGGGGGTTGGAGACCTTGAGAGAGCAAAGCTAATTACTCTCAGTGGTAATTCTAACAGCTACAGTCACAATGACCTTCCGGTGTGAGGCCACTCATGTGTGTGCATATGCAGTGTGGCGTGGATCTGTGAAGCGTTTGCTGTATTCCTGGGAGTATATCTGAGAGATGCCGACCTGTAGATGTTACTCGGAGAACAGACATGACATGGGCTAAACAGCACTTTTGTGCCTAAACAGGTGGTGAGGAGCGGTCGACTGTGTCTACATAATATTTGTATTCTTGGAAAACGTGTAAATGTGTGATTAACAGGTCATTGTTGAATTCAGTGAAATTCTGCAATTACTCACCCTTGTGTTGTTTCAATACTTTTTGTGTGAATTTTTTTTTTATTTTTTTTTTTTTATAAAAAACAAAACAAATAAAACATCAAATAACTTTATTCAACAATTATTTCTGTTTTGGGTCAGTCTCCGCCACCAAGTACGAGAGTAACACAACACATGCATTACTCTGCGTGTAAACAAGTGGGATACTTTTGAACTATTTTAATGATGTCCTTGCAACCTTTCTGAGCAACAAATTATATAATTTTTTTGGGTGAACTATCCCTTTAAAAGCAGGTTAGGTGATTTGAAAAACATATTATTTTTCTTTTTTATGTTCTTTGAAAGTCTCTACACATTCTTTTAGAAATCAATAATAAAGGAAAGGAATATGTGCTCTGCATTTCACTCATCAAAGTGCACACAGACAGTAGTGAGTAGTGAACACACGCACACACACACACACACACCCTGAACACACACCCAGAGCAGTGGGCAGCCAATGCTGTGGACTAGCTGGGGGTTCGCTGCCTTGCTAAATGGTCTCACCTTAGTCGTGATATTGAGGGTGGAGAGATCACTGGACATTCACCTACAATCCCTGCCAGACCTGAGACTCAAACCTTTGACCTTTGGGTTACAAGCCAAACTCACAAAACCATTGATGCACGACTACCCTCTAATAGTGGTCTAAATTGTATTAAAATCATCTGTGGAAGACATGTGACCATAAGATCATAATATCCTTTGGTCCGAGGGCTACGATAGGCTGTCCTACCTGCCTGTCAACCTATGTATCTGCATAGCTCTTCTGTTTGTACAGACGTGATACCTCATCAGCATGTTCCATTACACTTCTGCAGACCGAGCAAGAATGGCATTATTATTTGGAGAGTGATTCGCAGATCTTATGTTTTCAAAGCTAGTTGGCTATTGCTAGCCTCTCCAAAATGGCTTACCCTACATTTAAGTGCCAGATGTGGCAGAAATAAGTTCATTTTGGACCTTCCCTATGCTACAAGTTCACACAGCAGTTACACATGCACAACATGAGTGTATACAAAGCCCCATATTAAAGTTATATATTGTTGCATGTCTGGGATCACATTTCCTTTCTAATGAATAATTTGAACATGATAAAATGTTGTTTGTCATGTGTCCAGTGGTTTTAAATGTGTCTGAGCTTAGCTTGATGCATACAGTGCCTCTTGTCTGATAACCTTCAACAGCACAGACATTACAGATTGCTGTTGTTCAGCTGTGTGCTTCTCTGGGTCACACCTGACATGCTGCTCATTTTTACATTGTGTTCTTGCCAGGATAACAATCTTTCAATATAGGAGGATTTATGGATTTGCACACACACACACACCTGTGATTGTCGTAGAAGCACACACACACACACAGGACAATAGTGTCTCAGGGAGTCGACGGAGCATGCTAAAATCATTTCACTGTTATCCCCCTCACTCTGTGTCTTTCCCCATCTTTCCTTCTGACGCAACACACACTCTACACATGCTCCTGAGGCAGTTTAGACACTGTAGCCAGGAGAAAACATGCTTGATTAGTCAGGGTTAAAGTGTAATGACTGCCTCTTACAGGGGAAACAGCACAGCACTGAAACAAATCAAACTGAACGTTAGTGATTGCTTACCAACCCCTTAAGAGCAGAGACAGAGTGAGAAAGGAAAGAAGGAATGAGGTGCAAGAAAGTGAAATCAACACAGCAGACATTGGTCTCATGTTCCTCTTCAAACAACCAAGATGTAAAAAAAATATATATATTAGTGATATTATTTTTCTGTGGTATATCTGATTGGTTTGCATACTTTTTGTGGAGACAAGATATGTCAAAAACCAATGAGAAGACCAAATGGAGGTTGGGGTGGGGTAAAAGGTGAAAGGGGAAAATCCCATGTGCTTTGTGTCTTCCTCTAATCCTTCTCTCCTCCCTCTGTGTCTGTGTTTGACTGGTTAATCCTTCACTCTGTCCAGGCCTGCTGGATTCTGAATGGGTGATTTCAAACTGGCAACTCTTCTGTGTAACTGATGGACCTCCACCCTGTGACTGTCTGTCTGCTTTTTTACACTGGTGTTGGGTTGTTGAATTAGGAATTGCAAGTTATGGCTTATGAAGCAGAAAGTGTACTGGCTCTAAAATCTAAGTTAAACTATTATAAACTGGAAATATATGCATACTTGTCTCTGCGCATTTGAGATTAATATGGCAAGTCTACATATCTACTATAAATCTCAAACATTTTGATTTCAGATACCACAAAATGATTAACACATTTGTATGTATATATATATATATATATATATATATATATATATATATATATATATATATATATATATATATATATATATATATATATAAGCTTGTAGAATTGTACATTATTGTAAATATAAGTATAAATGTAGGAGCTCCATTTTCTAAAGATGCCCCTTAACCATGGTAAAATAAAAGTAAAACACAGCATCTACTGGTTACTACTTTATTTTACATTGGAAATTACTTTGTCCACCAGATAAACATTAATATGTTGACTAAACATGATTATTATGTGTGATATGTATGTGTCATAAGTAGCACAGGTATATTTGTAGCAATAGCTAAAAATACATTGTATAGGCCAAAATTATAATTTTCTCTTTTATGCCAAAAATCATTAGGATATTATAAAGATATTTTGTAAATTTGTAGACTTAATTAGTAATATGCATTGCCAAGAACATATTTTTTTTTCACCTTTAAAGGTGATTTGTGTGTGTGTATAAACGTGTGTGTGTGTGTGTGTGTGTGTGTGTGTACATCATATTCCAGATTTTCAAGTAGCTGTATCTCAGCCAAATATTGTTGTATCCTAACAAACGCTTCCAACAAACAAATGGAATGCTTATTTACTCAGCTTTGATGATGTATAAATGAAATTGACCCTTATGACTAATACTGTGTTCCAATATCACATATATGTGTTATAATGTATTCCCTCCTCACTGAGCAGAATAATAATAATACTGGCAAACATACCAAGCTTGTTTATATGCTCTCTTTCTCTCTCTCATTCAGTTATTTTACTTTATGTAACCTGCTTGTCAGTGATGTGATTTGTACAAGTAACAAATCTCAGCAAATACAGCATGATTTAAATGTTTCTGTCAACACTGAGCCAGGTTCTGGGAGCACACAATGCATCTTATGATGAGGAAACACATTTTGTAGCTACGAATGAAAGCCTCCGGTTCTGCCATCTGACACCAATAGAAACAAAAATAAAATCAGAGGAAGACACCCCTATAATTTTTTTTTTTTTAAATGTATTTTTTTTTCTTCACAGAATTCACATTTGAACTGAAAAAAAGAGGCATTTAACAAAAATGTTATAGTGCAGTTTTCCACACACTTGTGCAGTACAGTTGAGCTGTTAGACGGCAAAATATGACTGTGATGAGTGTTTGTTAACGAAAGTACCCCATGATTGCTTTATTTCTTACCAAAGCCTTTGGAAGCACATTAATGAGCTCAGTGCTTATCCACTCGACCATCGGGGGACAAATCCAATTTTGCCTGTAAAATAATGACAGCCCCTTCTTGGACATCAAAAGAGACAGGCCAAATTACAGCCAACACTTGATCATCCGCTTCAAATGACCATGTATTTCTCTAGAGGGAGGCTAAAACCAGCTTTGATAGTTTGCCTCCGGACAAGAATGAATTTGTGCTAGAGAAGTACAGATGCTGTTAATATGTAGAGAAGGCCCTACACTTTTCCAGTTGGGGACTGGATTAAGACCAGTGTTTATGATTTATGGTTTTAATATAAAATTGTTTGTTTACTACTAGTTTAACAGTATGTACCAAGAGATTTGTGCCATTTTACAATTCTCATTAATGCATTGAGCAAGTACTGAGATATTATTTTGACTTTAAACAGTACAGTTTTTGCTTGATATCTTTTTGCAACAATGTAAATATATTTACTGTTACTATTGATCAATTCAATGCATTATTGATGAATTGTAACCTTGATTGAATTGATTTCTTAACAAAAACTTCATTCACCCCATCCTTTGAACAATGTACTGAGTGGTTTATATTGATGGGAATCTGCTTTCTGTTGCACTTCAGAACATCCAACGACTGTGGCATATTAAACCTCTTGTGGCTTATTACTTTGATATTCAGCACTGCATCAAAAACACTTACTCTATCTCATGACAGAAGAAAAAAATAAAAGTCAGTCCACCCTTTTTGTGAACGTAGGCTTCAGTGATTTCGTTTAAAAATACATAATATCTGCCAGAGGAGGCTCTTCATATCAGGAGGTGAAATATGGCCCAAAACAGGAGTGAAGTAGATTATCTCATTAAATTTTAACAGGTTCAATTTTATTTTATTTTTCTCTCTCTCTCAGATCTAATGGAGAGGATATGGTCAGTAGCTTTAAGAGGAGGCTCTTCGGTCCTATAACTGTGTTTGTGAGAAGAGGTTCTAATGGCAAAGAATGAGTAAGACAGAGGGAGACACATTTGTTATGGGTTATTAACTTGTGAATAAGAGAAAGTGGATCATTGTGTTTGTATGGAGCATTACCTCCCAATTATGCAGTGAGCGTCTGTGTGTGTGATTATTTCACATGTGGTCATGTCATCAATCTATCTCTCTGTCTGTCTAGAAAGCCTTAGCTTTGGCAGTATATAACTTAATAGCAAACAGCTAAACATACGCTGTGGTACACACTGCAAAGTTATCTGTCAAGAAAATCTTTGTGTAAAAACTTAAGTGTGTGTACTGAATGTGTTCTCAGCATGTGAGTGTGTGGGATGTTTCTAGCTCCGCGTCATCTGTGCTGTCACACTATAATTTAAAGAGCTAAAAGCCAAGGGCCAGCCGACTGTCTGAGAGGCCATCTAAGAAAAACCCTGCAAGCAATTGAGCTGCTGTGAGTCTGTGCTTTAAACTCGCCAAACACCGAATCAGCCAACCGCTGTTCTGCTTGGAAACCCAGAGTCTGACAGAAAGTGTTACCCATGCACACCTCTCCCCAGACCAAAGGCGTTAATTATGTTTAATTGTGGGATATTTCATAGTATAACTAACTTTAATAGGTAACACTTGTCAAAGTCAGCTCCTGCTCAGTTGGGCTTTGGCATACAGTGCTAAATCTGTGTGTGTTTTCCCTCAGGAGGTCTTGTACCATCTGAGAGCAAAACAGGACTTTTCTAAAAACAGTTAAATGTGTATTACCCTTCAAAAGTTTGGGGACGGTAAGATGTTTTTTAAAGAAGACTCTTGTGCTCACTAAGGATGCATTTATTTCATCAAGAATGCAGTTAAAATGGTAATATGAAGTGTTATTACAATTTAAAATAGCTGATTTTTATTTTGATATTTTAAATGTCATTTATTACTGTGATGGCAAAGATGTGTTTTTTCAGTCTTCAGTGTCAAGACTGGAAAAAACATATTTAGAAACATTTCTTATTTTTTCAATGTTGAAAACCGTTGAGCTGTGTTTTGTGCAAACTTTTTGTTTTTTTGTTTTTATATATATTTTTTTTATTATTGATGAATAGAACACCAAAATCATAATTTATTAGAAAAATAAATGTTACTATAAAATTATTTACTGTCACTTTTGACCAGTTTGATATATCTTTGATGTTATTTCATTATTTGTCCATCTTTTTCTTTATTTGATTTTTCCCCCCTTTTAATCTAATGTAGAATAGTTCACCTATCGAGATACTGATATTTTTTTTTTTTTTTTTTACCCAGCCCTAGTATTTTCTGTTTTCTGAAATCTTCTGAAGTCATATAATCAGTTTTTTGTGACAAGGAAAATTAAATGTAATTTATAATCACTAAAAAGCTTTTTACCATACGTCTCCATTGTATGGAAATAAACAATATGAACATTCTGCTAAATCACCTCATTTTTATTTATTTATTTTTTTGCTATGAGTATTGCAGCAGATATATTTGCTTCATATTTTAATTGAGTTTAATTCATGCTGTCTGTCAAAGTTGTATCTTTTTAATGAGTAGCACATGTACAGTAGCCTCTGGCCTCTGTGGTCATGCTATGTGGTCTGAGTCCAGATGAACTTCACTTCCACTTGACTTTGCTCCTTCAGATCAAGTTTTAACACACCCCACTCTCTGTTTACACACACAACATTTCACATGACTTCAATTTGGATCCGAAGTTTCATTTGGCAGCGTGAATATTGACCTTGAGGCTTTTAGCACATATCAAATCATGCCCTTCTCCGGGTGAGTCTGGGCTTATAGTGACGATCTGCCCATAGGAGACAAGTTGGAAGGAACATTTTTGTTCTGTCCAAGCCAAACTTATGGCTGACTACTTAGCAGCATCTCAATTTAATTACACCGCCCTTTCAAGTTTTTCTTTCACACATTATTTTGTTCAGCCAGCGCTTTTAATTATCTCTGCTTGATTCCGGTATTATTTTACAAGAATGAAGACTTGAGTGTGTCCTCAACCTCCTAATATTGCAGTCAATCCAAATGAATGTGCTATATTGGCATGTTACACTCTCTCTCTCTCTCTCTCTCTCTCTCTCTCTCTCTCTCTCTCTCTCTCTCTTCATCAGCCAGAGTATTCCCTCTCTGTCCACCCTCGTTTCCCACATCAAACGTTGTAGTGCCATATTTCTCTCTCCTCACCCTTTGGGTCCAGCTGGCAGCAGCGATCTGTATGCCATATGGGCCACTGCTATATATAGACCAGCATATTCACGTCTACTGTAAACCCTTCCATGCACTCCACATCCTACAGGGCTGATGAAGGTCATGAACTTTCAGAATGTGCACAACAACTAGATGGTTAAATCCTAACACAAGAAGGTGATCGAAACAATTGGATGATCTAACCTTACTGTGCATATACACCTTTGTCAGTGGACGCTTTGCTATTTCAGAAGGTTAAGCAATGCAATATGATTTGTATGTTATTTTTTTTAATGGAGCTGGTATTTGATTGAGCCATGCTGTTTTTGTTTTATTTCTTTCTTTCTTTATTTTTTTTAAACATATAGTGTGGAGAAGAAAGCAGGAGACAGAAGGTTATCTTTGGAGTAAAGTTTTAATTTCCTGTGTTGCCTGCCTATGGTCTGGGAATTTGGACCTGTTTAGGTATGGCTGAGTGATATTTCAATATAAATTACATTTTGCGATATGGCTTAGTGATTACTGAATGTCTTGGTTTTATTTATACATTTTTACTTGAGTGCAACTCGTGATACAGTATTGAACATATAATGGCTGCTCGGTTCATTTACTGGGTCCGTATTGTAATGTAGGGAGTGTCTTGTAGATTTTTAGCGTTTGAAAAGGAATATATGAATATTGTTATTGTTATTTTTGTTTTTGTTTTACTGTTAAAGCAATTATATATTTTAATGTATTTTTTTTATTTTACACTACAGTTGCATTATTAGATTAAATTTTGGTCACCTTTTATTTTAGGGTCCAATTCTCACTATTAACTAACCATTAACTATGACTTTTGCCTCAATTATCTCCTTATTTCATGCTTATTAATGGTTTATAAGGTAGTTGAGTTTAGGGTATTGGGTAGGATTATGGATGTCATGCATTATGTACTTTATAAGCACCAATAAACAGCCAATATGTTAATAATAGACATGCTAGGCAAGTAGTTATTAGTGTGAATTGGACCCTATACTAAAGTGTTACCATTTTCTTATACCTTTCTTTACCAAATTCCTGTATTTAATGCCACTTTTTCCAATATTGTGCAGCCCTGTGTTGAAGTGTGTGTGAGCTTCGTCTTTGGATGGGAATTCTGTTTAATGCCACATGATATACTACGCTATTTAATAAAACCTTTGGGCTCTGTGTGGCAAGCGTTCATTTTCGATGGGTTTGCTTTGTTATAAACAGCATTAGGATTGCTTTCATTCCATAAAGAGCGCCAGAGTTGCGTGCAGACAGCCGTGTTCGGCTGGGTGAATTTTGAAATGGGGCATTGAAGGAAAACCATCAGATATTCCATATATACTGATGTCCCACATACCACACAGACACAGGATTCAGTAAGTGGAAAGATCCAATCGAGACGTTGATATTTGTGTAATTATTTTTATTTTTATGAGACAGTGAAGTTCCTGTCATCTGCACTAGGAATTTATTGGTATTTATTTAGCGAACCCAATGCCCATTTTTAGCACCAGCATGCTTTTGGTGGAAAAGGGCAACTACGAACTTTTAAAACCAAATTAAATAAATAACTGTATTTATAAAAGCCAGTAGTTTGCTGCATGTGAATCCCATTTCCAGTATTTGCTTTCCTCTTTGATTTGTCAGTGATTTTGTTTGATGTATTGATTGATGTATTTGTACATATAGATTTTCCCTACAATGCCATATTTATTTCATTACAGACTCGTAACACAGATCCAATTCAGCTTTCTGTTATATAAAGCACATTTAAGCCGACAGAGAGAGAGAAATGATAGATGGCTTATTATATCTGGTGGTCTGTATCGATTAATCTGCCACCATCGTTTGCTCTGTACATGCACATTGTTAGCGTGGATATACTATATGACAGGGCAGTTTCTACTCCAAACACACCCAGATGATTTGTGGGCCGGATTATGGTATATCTCTGAACTGTTCCCCTGTTGTTCTGTGGTTCGAGGCTCCACACCAACACACACATGGAGTCGGTTTGGAGAGGGAAGCATCCTGTCCACTTTTATGAGCTGACCCAGTGTGCCAAAAACACAGAACAGGCCTTCATTCTCCAGATAAAGGACATTACTGTCTCATGTTTGTTTTGATGTCCAGACTTTATGACCACCGTGGCACAGAGTGGCACTGATGTTTAGAAATTTTTACGGTAAATCACTATCCTTGTATTAATGAGTTATACACCCCCGTCTCATGTCTATTGCTTCTTTAGAATGTAAAACAATCCAATAATACTGGGTTGAAACAACACAAGGATGAGTAAATGACTACACTATTCTTTTGAGGATGAACTATCCCTCTAAAGGCTCACAGAGCAGCTCATCTTGGTGGGCAGCAGCTGGCATACGAGGACAGAGATCACAGCAGTTGTCTCTAGATCAAACACTGGGCACAATCAGTCTGAAAGGATCACGTTGCTTCTGCATTCCTCAAACTTTTGCAGAGGATTCGGAGCACAAAGGCAGATCTATGTGAACTCTGGTAGAGCCTGCACACACTTTTTTTATGTATTATTATTTTTTAATCTATCTGCAGCACATCCCAGCTGCAGTTTCTGTTGTTCTTAAGCTCAATTTAATTTTTTCGGTCTAACCCAAACAGTGTCCCTCTAATAGCTGTTTTTTTTTTTTTTTTTTTGTCTTTTAGATTGTGGTAATTGTGTGCACATTTCATAGCTTTTTGTTGATATGCCTGAAACACACATAGACTGTATTTTAGAGAATGAAGCCACAAAGGCCTATTGTTTTATTTTATTTTTTTATGCTGACGATATATGAGATAAAGAGCTTTTCTTTTGTCATATCAGCCAACAACAAATTTACTAAGGGTGCTTCTGAAATTAGAGATATTCTAAGTGCCGGTTTATAACTAGTACTGTCGTGACAAGCATCCAGTATAATGTGTTTTCTATGGTAAAATTATTATTTATGTAATATAATTTAAAAATAGAAATAAGGGCATAACAATTTTGGCAACGATAGGCCTGAATGAATGAATTAATTTATGAATGTTGAGTGCCACATCTACAATAAAGATCAACTTGATTAGCTCGTTTTTAAACATACTCGTGTTTTACCATAATTATCTTTTTTGATGAAAAAAAAAAAAAAAAAGAAAAAGAATGGCTTTTATTTAAAATATTTATTTATTTATTTATTTTTCTTACCATGGGTATTTTTTAGGCCATTTTTATGACTTCAACTGACTCTTCCTCGTCTTTCAGTGCGTACTTTTTCAATCCGCAGAGTGAGAAACAGAGGATAAGTTGTGTGTTTAACAATATATTGTTATAATAACTGCATCTGTGCAGTTCAGTTCTTTGTCCTAAATACAGTTTACAAAATATCATTCGGTTCCCCTTTGCTGCGTTCACCTCTCATCACACAACAGCTGTTTCCTCCAGTGGAAATGAAGCACATATGAAGGCATACTTTATAAAACAGTTATGTTGCTGTTTTTATTTTAAAATGTCACTTTTAATGTTATACATTTTCCAGTGCCTGTGGCAAAGACTTTTGTATACATGAGCTTAGGAAAGAGGATTGTACTAGAAACAGATGTATGTGTGTGTGAGAGAAAGATCATGAAGACTTGTATTTGGCTTATTCAGTTATATGTCATACCTACAGTATGTATGCAATACAGTGCAATACTGCACGTTTTGGTAAATAAATTTAGCATACAAGACATATTATTGCAGCAATCAAAGAAGGAAAGGTTGTCTGCGACCTCTAGAAATGCTACATTGTGCATTCCACTGATAGTTACATTTTGGATTTGACTATTGGTTTTTCTGTCAAGTTCAGTGTGAGCAGCTTTATCCTGGACCTGCAAATTAAAGCAGTAGGCAGTGGATGGAAGATTGCAAAATGTATGTGCAAGCTGAGATCATAAATCAAATGTCATGATGTGCATGTTAGAGGCATGAAAGCAGAATGCCACAACTGCAGATTGTGAGGTTGAATTGCAAGATCATGCATGATTACTACTGTTGATGCATGGATTTTGTTTGTTCTTTGTATCAGCAATTTTTCTTTTACCTGTGCAGTTTCAAAACAGAGGGGGCTCTTGGGTATAATAGAGCTTGAATTGTTCACAAAATTAAAAAAAAAAAGTGATGGGACGATGTATGAAAGATGCACTTGTTCTTCTCTGCTTTCTGTCTCCATCCTCAGAGTGAAGTAATTCATGTGTTTCTGAGTGTTTTTGCCCACCTGCCTTCCATGAACACACACAAACTCACACACCTGCTTCACTCATATATAATGATCTCTCCCTGAAGTGCTCAAGACCATCCATATACTTGCAGCTGCAAATCTGACAGATTGGATAACAGGCAAAGATCCAACACACACTGACGTGCAATAGATTCACTTCAGGTGTACAGACCAGGAGAAGAAGAAATTAGACATACAGGCATAGTCTTAAAGTTTTCGGTTTCCTGTCCATAGCATCACTCACATGAACAAATTATTATGTGTCTAGAGTGAGAGCAGAGCCATTAATACACTTAATGTGGAAGTCAAGAGCAGTGAAGTTTGTGTTTTGTTAAAGTTCACATAAATTCCTTAGTAAACAATTTTTTTTTTTTTTTTTTGATGAGACAATAATTCTATGAGTGGTTGAAGTTGCCATCTTAGACAGAAAAGGCAGCATGATTGACATTTACACTGACCTGCTAGCATAACCAGTTAGCTTGTATCTATAGAAGACATCACTAAACATTTGTGGTTGCAAAACACCAATACATAACAATTCCATCTTGATGCCATTCATGCAATTACACTTTTTATAGGGCCCTATGGTTTCTGCAATGCGGAAAACGCAGACAGGATCCAGTAATAAAATGGAATTTACTGTATAACGCGGAATGTCACGGAGTGTGCCACATTTTGGATAATAAATCAAAATTAGGACAGTACAGTTAAATCAAAATGCAATATGGATTAGAGTCTGTGAATATTAAGCCACAAAAATACAATTTAAATATGAATCCTGCACGTTCTGCATGTCTCTGTGTGAATGAATGGCACAGATGTGCAGTTCCCTTTCAATACTTTACTACACACATATTGAAGCTCGTGTGACACTCGCAGTGTTTTCAGCCTCTGCCTTCTCAATAAATGAGTACATGAACACATGAACATAACCTCTAGAACTGCTCTGAGAGTCATTTCATGAGCTTTTTAAGAGCATCTTTTGAGGAAAACACTTAAACTTCTTAATATTCACAGCAATTCTTCAAAATAAAACTTTGGTTTAACTTGAAGAAACTTTGACAGAAATATATTACTTAATGTAATTATATTACTACTAATAATAAATCATTATTATATACATTTTTACATTTATTTAAAAAACTAACATAATTTAAAAGAAAATAATAATAATATTTTTTTTTAAGTTTTTAAAAGAGTATTTGTGTTTTCTCAACCAGTAGCCACTATAATTGTTTTTTTCTTCTTTTCCTACCTTTTTTCCTCTATTGCTTGATTTTTCTTAGTTCTCCATGTATAAGCACTATTTAATTGAATTTACTTTATTCATACACTTTTTTTTTTTTTTTTTTTTTGGGGGGGGGGGGGATCTGGGAGGATATGGTGATTTCTGGTCAACCAACTGTATGTGCCACAATCTCCTCAGTACCTTAAAAAAAGTATGATTTACGGTCTAAATATGCAGTCACTTTCCATCTAATTAGAATAGAGTGCTTGTGTTGAATGGCCTGTTCCATCTCTCTCTCTCTCAGACACACACGCTGAGAAAATTTATAAATGTGTAAACAATCTCAGTAAAGCCATATGACGTCTGGTTTGTGCCGTACAGTACAGAAGCCTGTATAAATAATGTAAACGATCCCCTGACAATTCAGTGAAGAACTAGAGAACTGCTCATGAACTTCAGTCTCATGACATACTAGAGGCATTTATAGAAGTGTGTTTGTATGTCTGTATATTGTGTGTGTGTTTGATGACGATTTATGGCCAGGTTTTAGGCGATCAGGAGGGTTAAAGGTCACACATTTGAGCAGACTTGGAGATATTTTAAAGCTTTCTGGCTCTTTCTCTCTGTGTTTCCCATTCTTTTTACATCGGTGGCTCCTGAGATCCTGAACCAGTGCAGAAATAAAAACATAATGGGGATTTGTCAGTGAAGAGAGAGAGAGAGAGAGAGAGAGAGAGAGAGAGAGAGAGAGAGAGAGAGAGAGAGAGAGAGAGAGAGAGAGAGAGAGAGAGAGTGTGTCTCTGTGTGTGTGTGAAGGGACTGTGAACCCTAAAGGCGACATCAGTCTAGATGAGACAACTCCCATTTGTTTTCATCAGTAGAAAAATGTGTGTGTGTGTGCTGACTCAGTCACATCAGCTCCATTGAGGCAGGACTGCCGGGCTGTTTACATCGCTGTCGTCATGATAACTCCTTCCCACCACACACACACACACACACACACAATGTCTGAGCCATCAATCATCTCCAGGAAATGAAACTGCGTGCTGATCCACACACTGTTAGACAGCATTCTCACACAGGTACACTGTACAACATTATCCTAATTTAATAGAAATGGAGTGTACACTGCAGTGCAAACCTTTTAATTGGTCAGCTGTAAATAACCTTAGTGAAAAATATTGCTTTTATTTTACATTTTAAAGTGTTGCACAAATAATACATTTTTGAAAATAGATTGAATTATCTGTTTACAGCGAATATTAATAATTTACAGTGAGTATTAATGTGTGGCTAAATGTCTGAAATATTGTCACCATATTTTACTTTCTGGCAACCACAACAGCCATTTTTATAATAATATATTTAATTTACAGCCTTGCACTGCCACAAAGTAACTAAAGGGTGAATTTGTTGTTGAAAGCCATTGGTGATTTAAAATAAAGTCTCTCATTTTACACAAAAACAAAGTGTTTCAAGGGCTTTCATATGAAAATCAACCCTGTGACTATTCAACCGTCAACTGATAGGTGTCTGACAAGGACAAAAACAACGCGACTTTGCCAGGAAATGTGAATTAATCAGATTCACACCGTATTTTTCTTTTAAATCGCACATTTATTTTTGCGTGTTCTATATAAAGAGGATGTGTCATGTGATCAGAGCAAATACCAGTTTTCTAAAGGAAGAGAAAAGGAAGGACTGTAGACCAAACATGTATTTCAACCACTTTAATGTTCAAAATCAACACAATTTTGCTATTAATTATGTAATTATTTTGCACATGTAATTACACCAAACACCCCACAGCCATGGTTTTAAGTAATTAATTTGGTATCATCATTTCATTGCGTTATCTTCATAAAAAAATACATTTCCTGAGTGAAGCAGCATTTTGAGAGGATACAAGTAAAAATCACTGATGCTAATGATTGCTCATTAATCATGTCTTGATACAATTTCTCCAAGACAAAGAGAGAGAGAGAGAGAGAGAGAGAGAGAGAGAGAGAGAGAGAGAGAGATGTATTTAAAATTTTTGCCACCAGGAGAATGTGTCAGATGTCATCAGTTTGATGTTTGTGTGATTGTAGTTATCATTAATATGTAACCCCGGACCACAAAACCAGTCGTAAGTAGCACAGGTATATTTGTAATGTAATAATAGCCAAAAATATATAGTAAAGGTCAACATTATCGATTTTCTGAGATGTTAAGTAAAGATCATGTTCCATTAAGATATCAAAACTTCATTTTTTTTTTTTTTTTTGCACTCACAGATTCCAGATATTCAAATAGTTATATCTCGGGCAAATATTGTCCTGTCCTAACAAACCATTATTATTATTAATTATTCATCTTTCAAATTATGTTTTGAAAAACTAACCCGCATGACTGGTTTTGTGGTCCTGGGTCACATATCTCTAAATATAAATATGTAGCAATGTGTTTTGATACTTAAACATTGAATGGCATATTCCTACATGTCGACAACTTGCCCCACATAGGCCAGCATGTGTTTAATGAGCTGTTTACTGTGCAGTAACATGTTCAGTAGATTTGTAGCCAAGACTTTAAGGTATGTGCCTACAGAAATTGTTCTTGAGAAATATTCACTGCAGTAAAAAAAAGTAACAACTTGCCCCAAGCTCCCCCTATTTCAGCACTCATTTACTCTAATCTTTTTTAATATGTAGAACACCAACTTAAGGTCTGCCATAAGAAAGCATGTGTATGTTAACATGCCAATATCCATGTAAAGACATTAATCTCAGACTAGCAGATGTATAGATGACGGGTTTCACACACACACACACACACACACACACACACACACACACACACACACACACACACACACACAGGTGTGATTACTGATTACCAGGGCCCCAAAGTAAGAGAGAGCCCGTGAAAAGTCTGGAATATATTTTATTTAACCTGGATTTTCATGGGCGGGGCCATGGGGGCCCATCAGGACTGGGCCAGGGATCTTGTGCAACGCCCCCGTACACACACACACACACAGAGAGAGAGAGGAAGGCCCTTCCCATCGTGTTAGGGCCGGTAAGGAAACAGGAGATAAATGTGAAGGGGTTAGATAAACTGAGCTCTGGCACATAGACCAGTCTGAAGAATAATACTCACATTACACAGTATACCCATCTCATAAATCTAAAAAGAACGAGAAAGAGTGTGATAATATCTCAGCAATGAAAGCCCTCGAGAACATTACAGTGGCCAGTCACAGAAATGGGGAATCTGAGCTTGTAAAATCTCTCAATTTACTGCAGATTTAGTTGCTTAAAACTTTCTGGTTTTTTTTCTACTGAAAGAGAAATGCTGAGCAAAGTCGTCCATTCATCAGCCGAAAACCTTGTTTTGACAGATACTTTCCTTCCTCCTTCCTAGTGCAGTGTAGTGTGTGTTTTCATACAAGTCATTTTTTGGGCTTCTGACCTTTTGGTTAATGTAGTTTAATATCTTACGATACAGATTGACACACTGTGTTTCTTTTGTGACACCGTGTGTCATTTTAGCTGAATGATCTGAGAACGAGTTGATGTCTTATGCTGTTCTGGTTCATTCTTTCTGTGCTAGAGAGAAACCCAACAAAACAATCCTGCAACATGTTTATTACAATGATTAATAGCTTAGGAAATCCTCAGTAGTTTTGCGCAACAATCCAGAAAATAAAATAATTAAACAATGAGCAAACTAATGACATTAGAAAAAAAACATTAATTTAGGTTTCTTGTTATTCTTGTTAGGTTACTTGTTATTATTTAATAAATGAAAAAAGAACAGCATCTATTTAAAATATATATTTTTTGTAACATTATAAATGTCTTTGATCAAATTTCTGCATCCTTGCGGATTAAAAGGATTCAGTAACACTTTATTTTAAGGTCTAATTCTCACTATTAACTATTCACTTATATTAGCATGCATACTACTTGCATATTTGAGCTTATTAGTACTTATTAGGTACAAATTAATGCCTTATTCTGTATAACCATGTTCTAGATCCCCTGACTTGAGCTAATATCTAAACTTAAAATCTACCGTACTAACTATTAATAACCCTCAAAGATCTGAATATATAACCCAGAAAACAAAAAAAACAAAAAAAAACAAACAGGGCCAGTTAAGCATATTTTATAAATGAATATATACAGTTAGTTTTGAATATTGCTACTCAAATACTTTCAAAATGATTGAAGAAATGATTTGTTCTTGAACAGTAATCTTGATTCAAATTCAAAATGTTCAAATAGATGATTGAAATTGCGAATGATCAAAAACTATTGTTATATATATATTATATATATAAGGCATTTTACTTATTTGAATGTTGATTTATCCCATCCAGCAAAACAAGATGATGTGAGTTCATGGCCAGGTAAACAAGCCTGTTTTTAAAATCAAGTATCCAATAGCATTACAAGGCTGATTAATAGGATCTATTAGCTGTGTAAATGTGGTATTAGAGAGAGGAAAAAAAAAAAAAAAATATGAGCAAGTTTATTTTAGCCAAGCTAAAAAATGACTAGCCATAAGCATGAAATTAGGTGTTTATTTAAGGAAAACTATTTAATAGTGAATGTGTTCTCTGTTCTAAAGTGTTACCAATTGTTACCACAATTGAACTATTAGTACTGAAAAGGTACTGCTATCAGTATATAAATTATATATAATGAAATAACATTCCTTTTATTGTCCAGGGTGGATCAACACTTTGTTTGCTAGAATGACATTAAATGTTTTCAATTTATTTGCATTAGTTTAATTGGTTAATTCAATTTAAATTCCAACATATGAAAAAGAAAGGAAACCAATTGACAATTTCTGAACATAGACAGGCACAGATGGGTAATTCATACAGGATGGAGCTACGGGCAATCAGGTGTGAGTTTAAATGAAGACAGGTGAAGATGGATACCTGCCTCTCAGCTATCAGTCTGTGGAAGCAGAGAACAGAATGAAATGCACTTCCTGTGCATCACTCAATGCTGCATTCCTCTCATTTCACTTGCAAAACTCATATTACTGCACCATCTCTGTCGTTCTCTCAAATCCAATTTCAGTTCCGATTCCAATTTAATTACTATTTGGTTACTTTATACCAATCTGGATTATTTTTATGGTGCTTTTTATTGCGCTTTATTGTCACATTTGGAGCTGGAGTGCACCAGTCACCATCTGTTTTTTTGTAGTATGGAAAAGAGCAAAAGGAAATTCTGCAGTATATCTTCTTTTGAGTTGGCATATCATCACACTGAATGCTCAAGAATTCCTTTGTACATATGGAAGGACTCCTGCATCTGTGTTAAAATCCACACTCTGTCTTTTCATTTGTCAAGGGCATGTGAAAATTTAACATGTGAACATTTGTTATTTAATAGATTGCCTTAGCCCTCAAAGGACAAAGCGCACTTTGTAAAAATCTGCCCGTTGTTTTAATGGCACATTCTACTATTAATATGTGTTGGAAGTCTTTATGAATGTATTCTCCGTACCTTTTATTAGAACTAATATTACATCATTCCTTAACAGTCCTTCCCAAGGTCACCTCTAAGATGCTTTATGAGAGTAGTAAAATACATGGCTTTAATGAGAAAACAGTGTGCACATGAGAGAGGATGTCTGGATTATACAGTGTTAGTCTTCTAGTGTTCATGTATGTGTGTGTATGGCTGTGTGTTGTTGTGTCGTCCTTGTCCAGTAATGGCTGATGTTACAGAGGAGTTGGTTTAAAACGGCAAAATGTTATTGGCCAGCAAGAGCAAATAAAGCTCATGGGCACTCATCACACTTGCGTCATGCAATTGACAGGCAATATTTCTCTCTCCACAAAATATGCACAATATCACTAAATATTTACTGCTGTTTGCTAATGTACTGTGGTTGATCAGTTCTGTTTTTCTGATTAACAGCATGCCTGTATATTATTTAGACCAGCATCAGAGCACTTAGAGTAACCAGACTAGTTCAATGTGTAAAATTAGCAGTGAGGGAGGGATTATTATTATTATTATTATTATTATTATTATTATTATTATTATTATTATTATTATTATTATTATTATTATTATTTTGTACTGGATCATTTTTAAAAGATGTATGTAAAAGCCAAAGACATAATTTTAAATACCACATATTCTGATTTTTAATTTGTTACATATGACAGCTTCCCCTGAATAAAATCTCTTACTATTTCTGCTGATATATTCCTTAATGAGGTCCTATTTTGGGATTTTACAAAGTCTTGATTTTTTTTATTTATATTTTTTTTTTTTGGGGGGGGGGATGTTCTAGAACATGCTCTCATGGTTGGCTGTTCGAAAATCACATTATTTTTTACATAATTTACATGATTACAATACCTTTCTCCCAAGCCTGGCACAAACACCTCGATTAGCTCCAGGTTTGATGAAGGCCCGCCTTTCAAAATAACAAAATCTGTTGTGGTTGGCGAACAGCTTCGACAGTGTTTGAGTACTGCCTCACCCCTTGCCAAAGCAGCAAATCACCTTTTAGATAGGATGTCAACAACTGCTTAAAAATACCTGCATTGACTATATACAGATAAGTACAATGGTAATTTAATTTAAATTAGTTAATTAAAAATTTATTAAAAGGGTGGTTGAAGAAAATATGGTTTTATTTTTATTTGTTTATTTTTATTTCTGTTTATTAAGACTATGCTCTTCAAAATGCACTATAAAACACTTTTCTTGTACATATTCAATTTTAGTTTTTTTTTCTCCACAGATCAGCTTTTTCTAACATAGTCTTACAGAAAATTAAGCAATAATGATTTTATATTGCATCTCTTTGCCACAGTGGAACAGTATGCAGTGTATCTCTGCCCTAAATAGGCAAATTTGAAAAAAATCTTTAAAGGTTAGTCACGATCACGTATTGCTGCCAAGGCATGGCAGGATTACCCTTAGACGGGATTGGGCAAGTGCCCTGGGGCACCAGCCAATAGTGGGGCACCAAGTGATTTAGATAACGACTACTAGACCTTTAAAATATATATATTTTGTATATATTTTGCTGGAAGAGACGCAGCTAAGAGTTTGGTAGGGAAAATTTCTTTTTTATATACTAGTGCTATAGCATGGAATAAATTACCAGTTTCAATAAAGGGAGTAAAATATTTTTTTTTAGTTTTAAAAGAATGGTAAAAAGATGGCTGTTTGGTGAGGGTAGTTAGTGTGTTTTGTGGAGATTTTATTGTAAATTTTGTCATTTAGTGGGATGTTTATTGTCAGTTGTGATTTGTATTTTTGGTGAATTATCTCCACTATATTGTTAAAAGTAGATTTTTATTGATGTGATAAATTATGATTAGGAGATACTGTTTGTTCTGTCTATTCTGCACGTACACATAACCTTTATATTTAACATCGAGGGCCACAATGGAAACAAGCCAAGGGCTTTATTGTGTTTTTATCCTCAACAGTTTTTTCTAAAGTGTATGGAATACTTGTATTTTGTAAAATTTTACAAACTTGTCAAATAAATTTCAATTCAATTCAATTCAGCTACAATACAAAATGAAAAGTTAATGATACAATATATAGCCTACATAAAGAATTGTGTTTGGGTAAATTCACAATGTATTCCCCCTCCCCCCAGTCAGAGTTGAACGCGCATCCGTTTAGTGGTAGTGTGAAAAAAAAAAAAAAAAAATATATATATATATATATATAAAGGAAAGAGAAAATATCATGACACATAGCCAGGGCTCTACAATGTGACCAATTAAGTCCCAGTTATGACTGAAAAGTACTGCATGCGACCCGATCAGAATATTTGTGTTTACGTTCAGTGGAGCTTCAAAGATTTCTTGCAGCGTTAATGTATCGCAGACATATGTTGATTCTTTAAATGCAATGTTATTCAGAATCCACTCAGTGCTGAAAATCCTGGACTTTTGTTCATGGCTGAGTTATGCAAGCTCACAATCCTCTTGTTGGAAGCTAATTTTGTTAATACTGATTTATTTTATTTGGTAACTTATTCTTCTCATTCTACCTGTTATTATTCTAATTTGTATTATTATTATTATAATTATTATTAATTAATGCATGGCAGACATACTTTTAATAAAATTAGAAAAAAATTGCATTAAACTAAAAAAACAACAACAACAACTGTAAATCACAGTAAATCATCAGAATGTGCTCCTGAATTTTTGACAGTGCTCTTAAATATTAAATGTGGTCACCGTAGGGCACTACACTGTGTTAATCCGGGCCTGTGCCAAGGTATTTAGTCTTGACAGTGCTTTGTTATTTGGAGCTGTTTGGTAGATTGAGATCTATTTAATTTGTTTGTCTAATTAAGTGCTTCAGTGACAGATCAGATGTGTGAAAGTTAAAATGTGGCAGACTTTAATGGACAGTAAAAAACAAAAAAACAAAAGGCAGAATACCATATAACTCCAAGCCAGCACCATAACTTCATATTGACTCACTACAAA
>NW_020526958.1:40000-47500 GCF_003368295.1 Carassius auratus | reverse complement strand
ACACGCCTAGAATGTATTCCAGTGTTCTTTTGCAATGTTTCCTCAGTTTTCCATCCGTTTGCATCTCTGAGATTCTTAACTTTAGTACATCCAGCTCTAATCAGACAGTTCCTCAAACTTTCTGAAGACAAACATTTGGCCTGAATAAATGGATTATGAAGCAACGGTTCCTCCAGAATCCATTCTTGTAAATGTTCAACTCCTCTGCTTACAGAAAAAGTCATTTTCCATGCTTGTAGCATGGAGCGATAGAAAGAAGTCAGATTGCACAAATCCAGTTCATTAGTTTGAATTAAAAACAACTGCTTATCGTATCCAAGACATGATGTACTCCTCAGCAAAACACACGCTACATTACTCCACTCGATGTCTTCTACATACAGCAGTCTCTGTAAAGCTTGTAAACGAAAAGTGTTGATCCGACTTCTGATGTCCACAAGGCCTTGTCCTCCTTCTTGGGTTGACAAATACAGAGCAGGCCCAGGAATCCAGTGCTGGCCTGACCAGAAGAAATCCACCAACTTTCTCTGTATATCCTTGATCAATTTATCAGGTGGCTCTAGCACATTCAGCTTGTGCCACAGCATGGATGCAGCCAAATTGTTTATGACCAGGACTCTACCCCTATAGGATAGTTCAGGTAATAGCCAATTCCATTTAGACAACTTAGCTAACACCTTATTCAGCATCCCTTCCCAGTTCTTTTTTCTATAATTTTCTGAACCCAAGAAGACTCCTAAGACTTTAATGCCTTCTGTACCCCACTTCAATCCACCTGGAATGCGAGGTATCCCACCATTCCTCCATTCACCCATAATAAGCCCCTCACTTTTTCCCCAGTTCACTTTTGCAGAAGAAGCCTCTTCAAATAGAGTTAGACTCTTACAAATGTCTTGAATATCTTCTTGACCAGTTACAAACACAGTTATATCATCTGCATATGCGGACACAGAACATTTCACATTTTCTGCAACATAAAAACCTTTCAAATTACTTCTTAAATGACATAATAGAGGTTCAATTACTAAGCTATATAACTGCCCTGAAAGAGGACACCCCTGCCTAATGCCTCTTTTAACAGCTACTGGGCTACTCAATCCCCCACCTCCTGTCTTGATTAAAACAGATGCATTATTATACAACAACTTTATCCAAGCAACAATATTATTCCCAAAGCCAAAAGCTTCTAAAACCTCAAAAAGATATGTATGTCCCACACGATCAAAGGCTTTTTCCTGATCAATAGATAAAAACCCGACATCACAATTATTATTCATCGAAAAATCTATAACATCTCTCATTAAAAACAAATTATCCATGATTGTACGACCTGGAATACAATATGTTTGTTCCTTCTTCACCACATTATGTAAATATTTCTTTAGCCTATTAGCTAAACATTTAGATATTATTTTATAATCTAAACACATTAAAGAAACTGGTCTCCAATTTTTCAACAAACCCAGATCTCCTTTTTTGGAATTAGAGATAACACCGCCCTTTGACAGCTACTTGGAAGTATTCCTCTCACAAAACATTCACAAACTACTTCATGAAAGTCTCTGCCTAAAATGCTCCAAAAGTTCTTGTAAAATTCGGCTGGTAGGCCATCAATTCCTGGTGCTCGACTTGTAGAGAGTTGTTGAACCGCTTCAGAGAGTTCATTAAAAGAAATCATCTGTTCAAGCTCATCTTTATCCATATCATTCAGCTTAGGTAACCCTTGCAACAGTTGATCCATACTTCCAGAAACACAGTCAGTAGGTCCATATAAATCAGTGTAAAAGTCCATAGCCATTTTTCGAATTTCCAATGGATTTGAAGTCAATGTCCCATTCTCACGACGCAAACAATGTAAAACTTTCTCTTGTGCAACTTTTCTTTCTAAATTAAAAAAAATAAGAAGTAGGAGCATCAGTTTCTTTAATAGACATTATTCTTGCTCTAATCAAAGCACCCTTTACTCTTTCCTCCAAAAAAAAAAACTTCAAATCCATTTTCTTATTCTTTAATTCCTTAATTAGTCCTTCATTATTAACATCAATCAACTGTTCCATATCATAAAGATCATTCTCCAATTGCTTTATTTTCCTTTTTATATGCACCGTTGAATTATAAGAATATTGCTGACAAAACACCCTGATCTGTGTCTTCCCAACTTCCCACCCATTGAGTCAAATTTTCAAAGCCACTCTTATTCAATTTCCACATTTCCCAAAATAACCTGAATTTCTCACAGAAGGAATTATCCTGCAATAATTTAACATTAAAATGCCAATAATACTTTGGACGCTGTACTATATTAATATTAAAATCAATGGTAACAACATGATGATCAGAAAAACCATTAGGAAAAATATTTGCATTCATGATTCTGTTGTTTTCTTTTTTACTAACATATAATCTGTCTAATCTTGCTCCAGTAACAGAGGAATCAAACATCTTGATCCATGTATACTGTTTAACCATCTGATTCCTATCCCTCCAGACATCCATTAACTCAAACTCTTTAGTTAAACTGAGAAGTACATGGCTTGACTGTGGGTGAGTTTCCTCTCCATTTCTATCTAATAAGAAATTAGTTGTACAATTCCAATCTCCACCCATTATCACACAGATATCATCATTTTGTTGTCTTAATGTGTCTTGCAACTTTTTAAAAGCTCTACACGATCTGGTCCTTTATTAGGAGCATAAACATTAACAAATAAACATACAATCCCCTTAATTTCTGCTTTGACTATTAAAACTCTACCCTTTTCTAATTCTATAGTAGACAAAATATTTAAATCCATATTTTTCGAAAAAAGAATAGCCACCCCTGCACTTATATTTGATCCATGGCTAATGAAACACTTCCCATCCCACCATCTATGCCATTCCACCTCATTATCACAATCTGTATGTGTTTCTTGTAAATAAGTAATGTTTATATTTTTTAATTTAATTATTTCAGCAACCATTGCTCTCTTGCTCCTGTCTCTTCCTCCATTAATATTAAGGAGCCCACCCTTATAATCTCCATAAGAGGACTAAGAAAGAAAGAAAGAAGAGACAGACAGAAAAGGAAAAGTGTTAAAGTCACCTTATGTGAAGTGCAACTCATTTGGGCCAAATATTAAATTTACGTTTTGCATGACTTTTCCCCCTTCTTATCTTTGAAAGTATCTTTTTTAACCGGAATCTTTTCCTCTGACTCAGACCTTCTTCTCCAACCCTCTTCTGCCAAAAAAGAACTGACGTTTCAAACTTTTTCACATCAGGAAAAAAATTCCTTACATCAACTGTTTTTCCAAACGTCTCATCCATAAAATCATTCAACTCTTCCAATGAATATACTTGTTCACTTGTGATTTGTGAGAAATTAGATACATCTGAACAATCTGACAGAACACTTTCATCATCGTCCCCATCCTCATTACCCACTTCCTTATCAGATCCCAACACTATCTTTGGTATAGGAGGATCACCACCACTTACAGTCTTCGATTCTACTCCACTTTTACTTTCAGTTTCCATCTGACCTACTGTTAACTCATCCACTGCTTCAGTTTGCTGTAGAACTCCTCCATCAGTTACAACAGACTTACCATTTACAATCTCAACATTTTCCTGAAATTGAACATTGCCAGAACTATTTCCATTCTGATTTTCACTACTGGACAATTTATCATCAGAAAACTGTCCTTCTTGTTGGGAACTTCCGCCAATCTCATCTCCTTTCTCAATATTTAGCGACTTAGCTTCCCCACTATTATTTCCTTCCAACACTGGATTATTTGTTCTCTCACCCGAAACACCACTCGGGCCAGCCTCACTGCCTACTTCGTTTCTGAAAGGGCACGACAATTTCACATGTCCAACTGAGTTGCATTCATGGCATCTCATTTCCCCAGCGCTAGCATACACCATATACGACTTACCATCAAAAACGCACCTAAATGAAACATTTAAATTCGGTGAATTCAGAAACATATACACATGTCGTCTAAACGACAACACATGTTTCAAAGACGCATTCTTGCATCCAAGCGGGACCATTTTAATTCCACTCGCGAACTTCCCAAAACGTGAAAGTTCCCTTTCTATATCCGCATCGGGAATGAACGGCGGAACATTAGAAATCGTTACCCTTGTTGTTGGAGAAACCAAGGGTTGTACTGGAATAAAATTCCCACTTACCGAAATTCCACTTTCAACCAAACGATTAACGAGTAGTTCGTCCTTCAGGAAAACCACAACGGCCTTATTCATCCGAGAAGCCGATACAATATTTCCATGTCCCACTCGTTCTCCTACATCCACTAGTACATCCTCAACCGCAACTCCCGCGTTAGTAACACATCTAACCCCGTGTCTGAGTGATAGGGATGACGCCTCCACTCTCAGGTGAGACGCCATCCCGCCCAAAACACGAGGCCAGGTACCAAAATTACAACGAGCTGAGAGTTAGATTCAAACTAATTACAAATTCTCTTTTAGGTGCAATTTAAAGAAAACTGAAACAAAGATAAAGAAATTTTTTTTTTTTTTTCTCACCACCACCTAACCCCCTTACTCTAACACCCCCCTTCCCAGCATGCACCGAGAGAGAGAGAGAGAGAGAGAGAGAGAGAGAGAGAAGACAGCGCTCGTGTTGTTTGAAGACTGTGCGCGCAGCCGGGGCTCTCTCTCTCTCGTACGCGCCCTGTCATCACTCACTGATCAAATAAGGCTTTGAAAGCCGGCAAAAAAAATAGATCAATGCAGAAAAACCCCTGGATTGGTTATATAACGTTGGACAGAATGTTGATCCGGCCATCACGTATATTCAGCACACAGAAGGTAAACGTTTTTTAGAGAAATAAAAACAGGTCGACGAATCGATGCGCATATTTTGCGTTGACTTCATCGATGACCTCGACGCGTTGTCCCAGCCCTAGTTTAAATCATACATTATATTTTTTACATGATCACATAAATGACTTCTGATTACATCTAGAATTTGTTAAATTCATAATTTGACTGAGTATTTGGCAGCTTGTGTAAGAATGTATGATTAGTAACTGAGTTAAGTTAATAACGGAGTGTAATCCCCAGGTGATCGTCCTCAGGCTGAGCTGGAGCAGACGAACCGTCTCGGTCTGATTCCTGCTGGAGTCTGCGGTGGAACTGGCTCAGCAGGTTACAGGCGCGGCGCTCCAGATCCGACCCGGGGAAGCTGAGCTGCAGGTAATGGATCAGGCGTCTCAGACAGCTGTAGTCCGGAGGCTTCCAGAAGTCCTCAGAGTACTGATCCAACCAGGCGCCGAGGATCGAGGAGACGGTGCTGCGACGAGAACACACACAGAACCAGCCAAACACTTTCAGATCAGTCCACGTCTCAGCGGTGTGTGTCTCAGTCATGACTAGAAAACCAGTCCAATTCCAGAATCAATTACTTGAGGTCAGAAATCTGATACTTTCACTTCAATTCCACACATCAATTCCTATGTGTGAATCTTTTATTTTTAACTGGTGAAAAGAAGATGTTAAAAATGTATTTGTCTTTGAATCATTCATTCAGCAGATTCGTTCAAAAACACTGATTCATCCAGGAATAAAACTAAATCTTGAGTGGGTCATTGAATCATTCCATTAACTCCATCAGATTTTTTTTACTTCAGAATTGTGAGAGAACTACAAACTTAAAAAATAAAAAAAATAAACAAAAAGTCGAATTTTATCCAGAATCGTGCAGCTCTATATTACACACAAACAGCTCTTAATCGAGTCCAGTTTGTATTCATGGTATCCAGCAGCAAATAAATATTTTGCAAATTGTTGTTTGCACAAAATAAATATGTTTGATCTCTTAATGTTTTCCAACTGCATTGGAATCAAACTGAGAATCAATCAGAATCAGAACTGATCAAATTGTATGATGAGGCACGTACTTCCTGAGCTCCGTCCGCTCATCAGGGGTCATTCTGCGCACCTCTGACCCCGGCTGCAGTTTGGCGTATCTGTGAAAACACACATGTGTCTCCGTCCTTGACTGATCCAGTGAAACACAGTCAAATATCACTGATAAACTCTTGAGGGTGGATGAAGATGAAGATGAAGCTGAGATCAGTGCAGCTGTGTGTGTTTCCAGATGTTTGGAGTCAGATCTAGTGATGCAGACTAACCAATCAATCACTTTGATCTAATCAACCAAACAAGAGAAGGGCGTTCGGACGGTTCACACCCGCGAAACACATTTCTCACACTGAAACAGTAATATTATATAAAACAACACAATTCTGATGTAAAGCCCAAGTCAAAGTGCTGATGAAAGACTACAAACAGACCTGATGAAACTAGATTTAATGAAACTGCCCGTCTTCTAGTAATACAAGCTTCAGAAGTGGGCTGTGTGTTCAACTTATAGTGTGCACAGGTTAGTGAGTGTGGGTGTGTATGTGTCTCTGTGTGTGTGTGTGTGTGTGCATGTGTGCATGTGTGCATGTGTGTGTGTATGTGTGTGTGTGTGTGTGCGCGCGCGCGTGTGTGTGTGTATGTGTGTGTGTGTGTGTGCGTGCGTGCTTGTGTGTGTGTGTCACCTGTTGAGCAGCAGGTCCAGCACTTGTTTGGTGGTGGCGAAGGTCCTGTAGGTGCAGAGGAAGATGGTGACGTAGGTGGAGTCGTTTCCTCTGAAGGCGGTGACCATGTACTCCACCAGACGCTCCAGAGTTCCTGCTTTGATGGTGCGCAGCTTACACGTCTCGTACAGACTGAGACCCGAGTCCGAGTCCACACCCATCCAGCGCTGACTCTTACTGGACGACTGGTACATCTGGACCTTCCTCAGAGAGATGCTGAACACAGCGCCGTCCTCCACCTCCTCACCGATCTCCTGACTCGCATTCTGCACACACACACACACAAACACAGAGACACACACACACACACACACACATACACACACACACCCAAACACACAGAGATACACACACACAGAGACACACATGTCTTCATATAGCCACATTATTACAAGTATGGAAGAAACATCACTACCACAAAAGACTGCTTTCTAAGTTATCTTCCTGATGTATCCGAATTCCTTAACATATCCAAAACCTCAGAACAACTTGATGATGTAACAGAAACTGTGGACTCTCTCTTTTCTAGCATTTTAAATACAGTTGCTCCTTTACGCTTAAGGAAGGTTAAGGAAAACAGTTTGACACCATGGTATAATGAGCATACTCGCACCCTAAAGAGAGCAGCCCGAAAAATGGAGCGCAGCTGGAGGAAAACAAAACTAGAGGTATTTCGTATTGCTTGGCAGGAAAGTAACCTATCCTACAGAAAAGCATTAGAAACTGCTAGATCTGATTAATTTTCTTCTCTTTTAGAAGAAAACAAACATAATCCCAGGTATTTATTCAATACAGTGGCTAAATTAACAAAAAATAAAGCCTCAACAAGTGTTGACATTTCCCAACACCACAGCAGTAATGACTTTATGAACTACTTTACTTCTAAAATCGATACTAT
>NW_020526958.1:30000-37500 GCF_003368295.1 Carassius auratus | reverse complement strand
CGAGATTCTGGTGAGTCTGATCTCAAACTCTTTAAATCTGATCCAGAAACACTTGTTCAGGAAACACAGGATTCAGGTTTCCTCAAGACAAATAAAGCACAAACATTACCCAGAGTGCTTTGCTCAGAGTAAAGCATCTGCAGCATCACTGAACCCATCTGAACCGCTTCATGATGAGAGTGACCCATGACTGAGATCTGGACCGGTCAAGTGTTCATCAGCTTCAGTGAACAGCAGTAACTCAGTCCAGTTCACTGATCCTGAGCCGTGTCTAACTGACCACACACACACACACACACACACACACACACACACACACACACTCATCACTCAGTATCATACACACCAATAAAACCAGAACGCAACATGACTCAGGGAACACTGAAGAAAGCTAAGTGATGTGACCATCAAATATATAAATATCAACTCAAGTCTTCATTATCATAATTATTTTTACAGTAACGTCATGTCTTTAAATGTAATTCACTGTAAAGCTGTTAATAATGCTGAATAACACATATACAGACGTCCAATGCGTTGTTTATTAATAACTGTAATGATGCTTATACTCACACAATCAGTTTCACCTTAACGTTACAATGAATCAGAAACAGCTCGACTGTAACACGTGACATTAAAATGCAACCTTTGTTGCTGATCATAAATTGTAAGGAGTTAAGATGTGTAGTGACAAACATGAAAAGATATAATACATGTTTGCAATGATTTATTTCAGCACATAATTGATAACTAAGTGTGTATTACAGGGCAACATCAACTAATTATTAAGTTTATTTCTTAAAATGATATTTCTGTAAGACATTTCATTATTATTATCAATCTATATGAGAGGATTTATTATCTGTCTTCTGTCTACCTCCAGATGAGGAGTGTCCGGATCCAGATGTGTGAATCGGTTCAGCACCGCAGGACTCGGTTCGTCGCAGATCTCGAGTCTCACAGAGTCCCGGATGCTGCGGATCCGCCAAACACTGGCATCAAACATAACGGAACCGACACCGAGCTCACATCCCGCCGTAAACACATCAGAGCCGGGATCCGACCGAAGCACAGCCGCACAGAGCAGTGTGTGTGTGTGTGTGTGTGTGTGTGTGTGTGTGTTCAGGCTCCGCCTCTTTCTCTGCTCGGGATCATGATGTCATTTTTAGATCACAACCACAGAAACAGAACAGAACAGAGTGGAATGTCAATCAAGTCGCGGATGTGAAAGTGGGCGGAGCTAACCACAGAGTAAATACATCTAGTTAATTAATATTATACTCAGTACTTATGTATACTTACAAGGAGGACACATTAAAAATAAAATAACCGAGAATTACACACAAGCTGTGTCTCTTTAATTAAAGTAAATCCAGAAAAGACACCACTATTACTGTTGGTTTTCTCTTGCGCTAATAAATGTATAATAATAATAATAATAATAATAATAATAATAATAATAATAATAATAATAATAATGCATTTAACAGAACTCAGTTTGTACTCGAATCCGTGTATAAATACTCTTATGACATAAACTCGGAGAAGCAGCGCATGAAGATCCACAGAGCGCCTCCTGCTGGAGGAACCCAGCGACACACACTCTTCTGAGGAACAGCACACTTCAGAACCTCCGAGAACCCTCCAGAACCCGCAAACATTCGTGAACAAACTCTCATCACGCGCTCACGAGGTCACGGAACTTCAGCCGCGCATCTGGAGAGAATTAAAGGAGCAAAAGGAGTCCAGACACGATGTTACTGCCAGTGATTACACACTAATAACACACACTCTCTGTCACACACACACACACACACACTCATTAATCACAACACAAGATCCACCTGTGGCTCTGAAGTTTTAGATTTAAAACCAACAAATAAAATGACTTTCTGTTTGCATAATCACTTAAACTATAACATTACCAATGAAGAGAGGACTTTAAATGACAACATGGCTGACAGTTTATCTGTTAACGTTCAGATAAAGCTTCAAAATGTTTCATAAAAATGTAATACATTTCAGCTCTAAATAAAGAAGTCAAAATTATAATTAATGAATGATTATATGTATGTTATCTACTCCATAGACAATTCTAGATAACTTTATCAGAGTTGTAAATGTGTAGAATCCACATGAGCTTGTTGTTCATCACAGACTGGATGTGAATGTAATGAGAATGAGGACAAATCTGGAATCTGAGGGAGCAAGAAAATCTCAATATTGAGAAAATCATCTTTAAAGTTGTTCAAATGAGGTTCTTAGCAATGCATATTACTAATCAAACATTAAGTTTTGATATATTTACAGTAGGAGATTTACTAAATATCTTCATGAACATGATCTTAATATCCTAATGATTTCTGTCATAAAAGATAAATGTATAATTGTGACTCATACAGTGTATTGTTGTTTATTTCTACAAATATAGATCTGTGACACTGATGACTGCTTCTGTGCTGCAGGGACAGGTATTTGTCCGAAATCATTGCTAATGTTCATAATGGCTTCAGTCTGGACTGTAAAATAGTATTTCTTCTTCTGAACGTCTGTCTTTCTGAGGCTCTAATAAAGTGTGTGTGTGTCGTATAGAGAGCTGAAATACACACCACACTCGCTCTTTCAAACTCAGCTGAGACTCACTGCTCATTCTTAAAGTAGAGTTCTGGTGATGTGACATGAAGTGCTTTAGACCGAGTGTGTGTGTGTGTGTGTGTGTGTGAGAGAGAGAGAGTGCTTCTGCCCTGTGTGTGACTGACATATTTAGTTCTTCTGATTGGATAATCAAGTGTTCTAGAATAGAAGCAGTTAAACTCTGACAGTATATAATATCCATCTGTCTGTCGTCTCAGTGCTAGAGTCTTCGTGAAGACGCTCATGACTGTAGAACACTTCACAATAAACAGTTCATCTGTAAGATTCATGAAAGCTCCTCGTTACACTGCTAACTTCATCATTTACTACTAATACATCTGTACATTTTAAAGTCTCTTCTGTTAACATTAGGTAATAAACTATAAACTCACTCAAAAACAAACATACTCATACACACGTGTAATACACAGCTGTGGTGTCACTCTCACACACGCACACACACACTCTCTCTCTCTCTCTCTCTCCCACACACACACACACACTCTCTCTCTCTCTCTCTCTCTCTCTCTCTCTCTCCCACACACACACACGCACACACACACACACTCTCTCTCTCTCTCTCTCCCACACACACACACACACACTCTCTCTCTCTCTCTCTCTCTCTCCCACACACACACACACACACTCTCTCTCTCTCTCTCCCACACACACACACACACACACTCTCTCTCTCTCTCTCTCTCTCTCTCTCCCACACACACACACACACACACACACACACACACACACACACACAAACTCTCTCTCTCTCTTTCTCACACACACACACACACACACATTATGTTCTTTTAGGCAAACTGACAAAACTGATAACTCTATTTAACACAATAATATGTAACAGAACTCATTAATTGTGAAATATTTTATTGATTAACAAAAATGACTAAAGCTGCATACTGTGTTTTCTTTGTGAATGCACCGTGGATTCATTATTAATGAATGCTTGGAATTTGTGCAGATGTTTAAGTCAGATCAGTGAGTCCAGAGCAGAGTTTCCTCTCTTATATTCATGAAGAGTAATGAATGAGGCTCGTGATGTGGATCTATGATTGGAACAAATCCATGAAAACAATCCGAACACAGTCTGATCTCCACCTGTGGAGATTCCATTCACTCTCCCTCAAGTTTCTTTGACGGCACCCATTGACTTCCACAGTATGTAAATAAATCCTATGTGAGTCAATGGCTACCGCCAGCTGCTTGGTTACCCACATTCTTCACAATATCTTGTGGTTCAACAGAAGAAAGAAGAAGCTCATGTGTTTGAAACAACATGAGCAGAGAACTTTCAGTTTTGGGTCAACTATCGCTTTAATATCACATAAGAAGGAGCTTCTTTTCAGGGTTCATCCTGTTTCTGTTTTTGGTGAATACATTATTGCACAAGCTGCCAGAATCTGATATGAATAAATGAAATGACTCAGATGAAGTCGAACATTTCTGCAAACACAGTCAGAGAGATACCTGTGTCTCCAGCATCATCATCTTCATCAGCTCATCTTCATCATCTTCATCATCTTCACCGGGTTCAGGGCAGATCGATCACCCCTCTCTCATGAGGGGCACATCCTCACTGATCCGAATCCTCCATCTCTGAACCGAATCTGCTGGAATCACTCGATCATAATCCGAAACACGATCAGATCGGATCAATCCGGCTTCAGTGATCGATGATCCGGTTTATACAAACCACCAGAACCTGAGACTGAGGAATAAATCAGGAGACGAGGAATAGATCCATCATCACGAATAAAATCCTGATATTAAATCAGATTCAAAATGGAGGCAGACGATGCTGAAGATCAGTGATTTCACATCCCATCTGTATTTCACGGGAGATCTGTTTATCCGTCATTCACCGATCTGATCTCGGGGTTTCCTTCGTGAACATCAGATCCGGATCGGATCCGCTTCGCTTCGGTTCGTGTGTGTCCGCTTCGATCAGCGCTCGCGCACTCCGCATCCGGCCCGAACCCCGCAGAAGCTCCGGGTCCGAATTATTATTTGTTTTTCGCTTATGTCCTTGACACAGATCCAGATCTGATGTGGGTTTGTAGGTCTGGGCGGGAACGCGCACGGGAGCGCGCTCTCGGGAGCGGAGGGCGTGTGCTCGCTTTAGATGACACTACACACACACACACACACACACACACACACATACACTGCGCTCAGACGCGCTTCATGTGTGACACTGCTGTGTTTGATCTGCATTAATGCCAGTCATTATATCAGGTGATGCTGATGGAGGAGTTTCCATGGAAACAGAGAGATGTTCACTGAATACTAGTGTGCTGTGTACTGCACAGTGCACACTACATAGTCTACTGCTGTAGAACAGGGTTTCAAACTGTTATGTAGCTAGTAACCAGAGAAGGACAGTAATGAAGAACAGTTACTCTTTGAGCGTATCTGTACATTACTCGAGTGGGCTGTTACTCTTTCTGAAAACTTCGCTACACTGGAAAGACAAATATCGTACTTTTCACCATAGCCTATTACATTTCTATCAAGGTCCTCGAAGTAGAAAGTCAGTGTTGCTGTTGTAAAGTTACACAGCTGTGTTGCTGAGTTTTAAAGCATGTTATTTTTTACTTTAGCACAACACTGTTTAAATGTGGCTCTTAACTTCACTGAAACTGTAAACTAGTCAGTGTTTTCAGTAGAGTACTGTACTGTTACTGGCTTCAGAAGCATTACGTATTGCAAGTATTACATACAATAGTAATAATACACTCTGCTGCCATAAAAAACGAAATTCACTTTTGAAAAGTGAAAGTCTGTAAAATCTGTCTTAACAACTTTCGCTTGTAATATAGTCATATGTGACCAGTACTTTCCCTCAAGTAATGAAGTTGTGTAGTTTTTTCCATTTCTGGTAATAATATAACATAACAACATGTCAGAGACAGTAAACAATCACTGATATAAATACAGGTGATCTGTCTTTATAGTATTTAAGACCAAGTGTTTCTGTTCCGTGTGTGTGTGTGTGTGTGTGTGTGTGAGAAAGAGAGAGAGAGCTGGATGTATAAACTGTTTAGACTAGTCTTAAAAAGATAGTCATCTATTTTTTTTCTTCAAGACATAACTAGACTAGAGTATGACTGGCAACTCTTAGTAGCTGCTAGTTAATCAAACTAGTTCTTAAAGGGGTCCTATTATGCTTTTCAATTTTTCATCTTTAGTTAGTCTGTAATGTTACTGTTTGACGCACGAACATAGAGTGTATACAATCATCCGGGTTTAAATCACGCTCAAATTGATTTGATATTGACAAATATTTACACTGAAGCTCGCATGACATTTTCAGACCAGCTAACCATCACAACACACCGGTCCAGCTAATTAATCACAGCACACCGGTCCAGCTGACCATCACAACACACATTGGCCCAGCTTACCAATCACAACACACACCGGCCCAGCTAACCATCACAATACACACATGCCCAGCTAACCATCACAATACACACCAGCCCAGCTAACCATCACAACACACAACGGCCCAGCTAACCATCACAGCACACACCGGCCCAGCTGACCATCACAGCACACACTGGCCCAGCTAACCATCACAATACACACCGGCCCAGCTAACCATCACCGCACACACAGGCCCAGCTAACCATCACAATACACACCGGCCCAGCTAACCATCACCGCACACACAGGCCCAGCTAACCATCACAATACACACCAGCCCAGCTAACCATCACCGCACACACTGGCCCAGCTAACCATCACAATACACACTGGCCCAGCTAACCATCACAATACACACCGGCCCAGCTAACCATCACAATACACACAGGCCCAGCTAACCATCACAATACACACCAGCCCAGCTAACCATCACAACACACACCGGCCCAGCTAACCATCACAATACACACAGGCCCAGCTAACCATCACAATACACACCAGCCCAGCTAACCATCACAACACACACCGGCCCAGCTAACCATCACAGCACACACCGGCCCAGCTAACCATCACCGCACACACCGGCCCAGCTAACCATCACAGCACACACCAGCCCAGCTAACCATCACCGCACACACCGGCCCAGCTAACCATCACAATACACACCGGCCCAGCTAACCATCACCGCACACACCGGCCCAGCTAACCAATCACAGCACACATTGGCCATCTAAGCAATCACAAAACACACCGGCCCAACTAACCCATCACAACACACCTGCAGAAGGGTTCCAACTGTTGGCTCTCTTCAGTCGCAGTCATCTTGAGCTGGACTGGGCTGCTCCAGCTATATCCCTGGTGGCTTTCTTCAGCTTGTTAGACTCCAGGCCCACCCTCTGGAGGAAGTAGCTGGGAACCCACGGCAGCCGACTTCAATAGTGTAGCTGGTTACATGCCACCCCTTTACAACAGCTTTGTCGACCAAGTCCTTATACTTAGCTTTTTTCAGTTGGTAGGACGTGGCTAACCTCTCTTCCCAAGGCACTGTGAGTTTAGCAATTATGATGGTTTTCCTGCTCCTGGATAGCAGGACCATATCTGGTCATAGGGAGGTCATTGCCACGTCCTGTGGGAATACAAGCTTCCTCTTCAGGTACACTCTCAACTCCCAGACGGAGGCTCATTGCAAGTAAGAGGGTGGGTCAGCAGCAAAGACATTAGTCAATAAAATTGGATTAGATACATTTGTGTTATTTAACATTTCATTATTGCAGATTTGCGTCATATTCTGAGTTTGCATTTCACTGTTTTAATTCATTTTGATGAATACCAAATCAGTTTTTTTTTGCGAGTGGGATGAATGAATGCATGATTCACATTTAGACTACTAGAACTACATCATGTTCACACAGCACACAC
>NW_020526958.1:0-25000 GCF_003368295.1 Carassius auratus | reverse complement strand
ACACACACACACACACACAGTGGCTCCTCTGCTATCGCTCCAGTGCTCTGACCGTATTGGCTGTGTGTGTGTGTGTGTGTGTGTGCAGGTCACCGGCTCCAAGAACGAGGATCAGATCCTGAACGCTATCGAGGCGTACACAGAACAGCGACCCGAGCTCGCCCATCGAGCCATTAACCAGCTGTTCGACATCGCCCGGATCCAGCACTGCAGCCAGCTGCTGCGAGCACTGCAGGTCACACACACACACACACACACACACACTCTCACTCTCTCTCTCTCTCTCACACACACACACACACACACACACACACTCACATTCTCTCTCTCTCTCTCTCTCTCTCTCTCTCACACACACACACACACACACACTCTCACATTCTCTCTCTCTCTCTCTCTCTCTCTCTCTCTCTCACACACACACACACACACACACGCGAAACAAATCACTGTCATGTTGCTCAGAGAGAGACACAGAACGATGCTGTAGCTGTGTTTGGAATTATTTTTCTTGTCGAAATAGAGCAAAATCACTTATGAAATCTCTTAATATCTGGTCTTTTGATCTTTTCAGTCCACCACTAGTCTAGACTTCAGGTAATGTAAGAGTACACTGTGTAGGGGTGTTTAGTGTCATACACCTCTAGTGCTAGTGCAGTTAAATCCATGATATCCAGTGAAGTGCATTCATGTGATCTCTGACTGCGTGTCCCAGTGCACACGCATGTAACACGTGTGTACTGTGTGTGTGTGCAGCTGGTGATCACAGCGCTGAAGACTCATAAATATGACAAGAGCATTCAGGTGACGGGCAGCGCCGCTCTGTTTTACCTCACCAACACCGAGTACCGCAGTGAGCAGAGCGTGCGTCTGCGCAGACAGGTCATACAGGTGGTGCTCAACGGCATGGAGCAGTACCAGGAGGTGACGGTGAGTTCAGCACACACACACACACACACACACACACACAGACAGAACCCATGAAGGCTGTTCCAGACACCAGGCTCCTGCGATCTGAGGCAGCAATGCATGATAAAGACATGTCACTCAGACTCTGTGTGTGTGTGTGTGTGTGTGTGTGTGCAGGTCCAGAGGAACTGCTGTCTGACGCTCTGTAACTTCAGTATTCCTGAGGAGCTGGAGTTCCAGTATCACAGAGTGAATCTGCTTCTGCTGAAGATCCTGGAGCCGGCGCGTCAGGACGAGTCCATCCAGCGCATCGCGGTGCATCTGTGTAACGCTCTCGTCTGTCAGGTCGACAACGACCACAAAGAAGCCGTCGGCAAGATGGGATTCGTCAAGGTGATGTGCTGCTCTCTGAGCTCTGTGTTTCTGTGAGGTTTAGATGTTGCCTCTGGTTCTGGACCGGTGTAGGGGTGTAACAGTAGACAAACATGACGGTTCGGTACATACCTCGGTTGTGACCTCACGGTCCGGTATGGTTTCGGTACAGCAGGAGGAAAAAACACTAAACATACTATTTATTCTTAATTGCAATAATCAACACTCAAATGTAAAACTTGCAAACATGAATGTTAAACTGAAGAGTTTACACAGCGAGACCTGTACCGAAAGTTTTCAGTTCCAATATGTGTACACCCCTAGTAATCTGTAATGTGCTGCATTCCTGAAGCGAGGGTACACTCAAACTTCATCATTCTGTATATTCCCTCATCATTTTTGTCCATCCATTGAAAGTCTTGATAGTCAAGATTTTTAATCTTCCTAAAAAAGCTAATAACATCCTAAAAACAATCCATATGAATCGAGTAGTTTAATACAAGTCTTCTGAGGAAAGACTCTCTTTATATGATAACCATTTAATTTAGGCTTTTATTCTCAACACTGAACCAGTGAGGTGTGTTTGAGCTTCTGTTTATTGTATTTGATGTGTTCTGTATATTTTCACATGTCTATTACCATCAGTGCATTTCTCATTAATGCTTTCAAAAGAGGAATAGCATTAGACTGTTAGCATGTAATGCCTAGCATCTGTTTCTATCTAATGATTTGAATGGTTCTTGCCACAGACGATGCTGAATCTGATCCAGAAGAAGCTGCAGGACAGAATGGTGAGTCATTACTGAAACAACTCCTCTTTAATTTAATCCTGAAACACTCATCACTGTTTCATCAGTGAATCAGACTCATTATTGATTCATCACCGAATCAGACTCATCACTGTTTCTTCAGTGAATCAGACTCATTATTGATTCATTACCGAAACAGACTCATCAGTTTCATCAGTGAATCGGACTCATTATTGATTCATTACCGAAACAGACTCATCACTGTTTCTTCAGTGAATCAGACTTATTATTGATTCATCACCGAATCAGACTCATCACTGTTTCATCAGTGAATCAGACTCATCACTGTTTCATCAGTGAATCAGACTCATCATTGATTCATTACTGAAACACTCGTCACTGTTTCATCGGTGAATCAGACTCATTATTGATTCATCACCGAATCAGACTCATCACTGTTTCTTCAGTGAATCAGACTCATTATTGATTCATTACCGAATCAGACTCATCACTGTTTCATCAGTGAATCGGACTCATTATTGATTCATTACCGAAACAGACTCATCACTGTTTCATCAGTGAATCAGACTCATTATTGATTCATCACCGAATCAGACTCATCACTGTTTCATCAGTGAATCAGACTCATTATTGATTCATCACCGAATCAGACTCATCACTGTTTCATCAGTGAATCAGACTCATTATTGATTCATTACCGAAACAGACTCATCACTGTTTCTTCAGTGAATCAGACTCATTATTGATTCATCACCGAATTAGACTCATCACTGTTTCATCAGTGAATCAGACTCATTATTGATTCATTACCGAAACAGACTCATCACTGTTTCATCAGTGAATCAGACTCATTATTGATTCATCACCGAATTAGACTCATCACTGTTTCATCAGTGAATCAGACTCATTATTGATTCATTACCGAAACAGACTCATCAGTTTCATCAGTGAATCGGACTCATTATTGATTCATCACCGAAACAGACTCATCACTGTTTCATCAGTGAATCAGACTCATTATTGATTCATTACCGAAACAGACTCATCACTGTTTCATCAGTGAATCTGACTCATTATTGATTCATCAGTGAATCAGACTCATTATTGATTCATTACTGAAACAGACTCATCACTGTTTCTTCAGTGAATCTGACTCATTATTGATTCATTACCGAAACAGACTCATCACTGTTTCATCAGTGAATCAGACTCATCACTGTTTCATCAGTGAATCAGACTCATTATTGATTCATCACCGAATCAGACTCATCAGTTTCATCAGTGAATCAGACTCATTATTGATTCATTACTGAAACACTCGTCACTGTTTCATCGGTGAATCAGACTCATTATTGATTCATTACCGAAACAGACTCATCACTGTTTCATCAGTGAATCAGACTCATTATTGATTCATCACCGAATCAGACTCATCACTGTTTCATCAGTGAATCAGACTCATTATTGATTCATTATCGAAACAGACTCATCAGTTTCATCAATGAATCAGACTCATTATTGATTCATTACCGAAACAGACTCATCACTGTTTCATCAGTGAATCTGACTCATTATTGATTCATCAGTGAATCAGACTCATTATTGATTCATTACTGAAACAGACTCATCACTGTTTCTTTAGTGAATCTGACTCATTATTGATTCATTACCGAAACAGACTCATCACTGTTTCATCAGTGAATCAGACTCATCACTGTTTCATCAGTGAATCAGACTCATTATTGATTCATCACCGAATCAGACTCATCACTGTTTCATCAGTGAATCAGACTCATTATTGATTCATTACTGAAACACTCGTCACTGTTTCATCGGTGAATCAGACTCATTATTGATTCATTAACGAAACAGACTCATCACTGTTTCATCAGTGAATCAGACTCATTATTGATTCATCACCGAATCAGACTCATCACTGTTTCATCAGTGAATCAGACTCATTATTGATTCATTATCGAAACAGACTCATCAGTTTCATCAGTGAATCAGACTCATTATTGATTCATTATCGAAACAGACTCATCAATTTCATCGGTGAATCAGACTCATTATTGATTCATCACCGAATCAGACTCATCACTGTTTCTTCAGTGAATCAGACTTATTATTGATTCATCACCGAATCAGACTCATCACTGTTTCTTCAGTGAATCAGACTCATTATTGATTCATCACCGAATCAGACTCATCACTGTTTCATCAGTGAATCAGACTCATTATTGATTCATCACCGAATCAGACTCATCACTGTTTCATCAGTGAATCAGACTCATTATTGATTCATTATCGAAACAGACTCATCAGTTTCATCGGTGAATCAGACTCATTATTGATTCATCACCGAATCAGACTCATCACTGTTTCATCAGTGAATCAGACCCATCACTGTTTCATCAGTGAATCAGACTCATTATTGATTCATTACCGAAACACTCGTCATTGTTTCATCAGTGAATCAGACCCATCACTGAAACAGTCCTGTAGTTTGTATTTGCACTTCGACATAAATTAATGACAAATTTTGCCTTAAAGGTATATTTTGTGAAATAAGTGTAAATTTAATTTCAAGAAATTTGATTTAGTAATATTTTTTGTATTGTTTTTTGTATTTAATTTTTATTTGTTAGTTTTTATTACAAGTCATGTAAACATTTGAGTTTATGTATTTTAAGTTATCTGTTTTTTGTTTTTTAAGTAATGAATGTTTTTCATTCTATGTGATTCTGCCAATGGCAATGAGATTTTCTGGTTTTAGTCAGTGTTAACGCAGTTGTGTGTGTGTGTGTGTGTGTGTGTGTGTGTGTGTGTGTGTGTGTGTGTTCAGTGTGATCAGGTGATGGAGTTCTCGTGGAGTGCGCTCTGGAACATCACAGACGAGACGCCTGATAACTGTCAGATGTTCCTGGAGTGTAACGGCATGAATCTCTTCCTGGAGTGTCTGAAGGTCCGTTCATCACAGTATACTGTTGTACAGTGTTCCTGAATAATGACTGATTGTCTGATTGTCTCCCTCATGTGTTTGATATCTGCTCTCTCGCAGGAGTTTCCTGATAAGCAGGAGCTGCACCGTAACATGCTAGGGCTGCTGGGTAATGTGGCTGAGGTGAAGGCGCTGAGGCCACAGCTGCTGACCCATCAGTTCATCACAGTGTTCAGGTGTGAAGTGTTTCTCTGCGTGTCATTGGCTCAGTGTTCAGGTGTGAGTCTAACACCGTGGCTCTGCTCGCAGTGAGCTGCTGGACAGTAAAGCGGACGGCATCGAGGTGTCCTATAACGCCTGTGGAGTCCTGGCACACATCATGTTCGACGGGTCGGACGTCTGGACCATGGAGGAGCCCAGCAGGTCACATGTCATGGACAAGATGTGGGCAGCCATCCAGAGCTGGGACGTCAGCTCGCGACGCAACATCAAACTACAGGCACGTCAGCGGCGGGGGGGGGCATTTGGTGTTGTGTTAATGCAAAGAGCATAACATTATTAGTGTTTTTCTCTTCATAAATCTCTTTTACTCTAGGAATAATAATAGTGACGCTCCGGACCTTCGGGGCAGTAACATCCAGTGTTGTGTGCTGAATGTGCCATGTTGAAATAACATCATGCTTTCTTTGTTCATAGGTTTCCATTCTGTTGATAAGGCTTCAACATTTTTACTATTTTTAAAATTTTTAATATTTTGGTTTGGTTTGACTTTTGTTCTATGGAGAAAATACTTGATTTTATTTCTGCTTCTGCTAAAAATGGAATTGAAATGATGTAATTATAATTGTTGGTTTATATATTTCATGGTGTTGTGATTGGTAAAATCTGACAAAATAATGCATCCAAATTAATATTGTTTCTAATCATTGACTTATCCTAGACTCTTATAATAACAAACTTCTGTGTAGTATCTAGTACATGCAAAACATTTTTATTCATTTTTTTTCATGAATAAAACTACAGGGGAATTATGTAACAAACAGGCACTTATAGGGTTAAAATCCTGAGAATTCATGCCATTTTGATAGGTATGATCAGAACTGATGTTGGTTGAAAAAATCTTAATAAGTGAAAGTGGAAAAATATGAATGTGTAATATTTTTATGACTGTTTTATCCTCTAAGGACCCCTGTGACACACAAGGGTTACATCATCATTGTTTTCAGTAATGACATCATCTTGATGAATCTCTCTGTCGTCCGTCTGCAGGTCGTTCGAGCCCATCCTGCGTCTGCTCCCTCAGAGCTGTGCTCCGGTCAGTCAGCACTGGGCCACCTGGGCGCTCTATAACCTGGTGTCTGTGTACCGTGAGTCACGAATCATCAGATCAGATTTCTCAGTGTAACACTGTGTGAAAATCCTCCTGTCTGTGTCACTGAGATCAGAGCCAATCAGAATGACTGTGAGGTGTAAACTCATCATTCTGGTACTGGTAAGAGTTTCTGTCTTCTGTTGAACACAAAAGAAGATATTTGAAGAATGCTTGTAGACAGTTTTTCCTCTACTGTAGAAGTCAATGGCTACTTTCCACTGTTTGCTTACCCACATTCTTCAGAAAGTCTTCTCTTGTGTTCAGCTGAAGAAAGGAACTCGTACAAGTTTGGAACGACATGAGCATGAGTAAATGACAGAATTAGTATCTTTGGTTGAACTATTCCTTTACTAATTTCTGAGTTATATAGTCTGTTCTTTTTATTGCAAGGGGAGTAAAGCTCTTCACAATGAAGGACAAACACATTCTTTATTCTTATTCAATTCAGTTCAAACGGGCTTCTCTCTCTCTCTCTCTCTCTCTCTCTCTCTCCTGTAGCGAGTAAATACTGCCCTCTGTTGATAAAGGAAGGCGGCGTCATTCTGCTGCAGAAAGTTCTAGAGCTGGAGTCCTCTCATCATGAGACCAAAGACATGGCACGGTAACAACACACACACACTCTCACACACACTCTCACACACACTCACTCACTCTCTCTCTCTCTCACACACACACTCTCTCACTCACTCACTCACTCTCACACACTCACACATTCACTGTCACTCACACACTCACTCACTCACTCATTCACACACACACACACACACACACACACACACATTTAGTTTTAACCCTGTTAAGCCCAAAGTGTAACCCCGCCCCCCATATTTCTCAACGTTTTGTTTGAGTATCATATGTGCTCCTTCAGTCTTTTATGGTTCATCTAGTCTGATACAGTGAGAATATGAAGCTCAGTTTATTTAAAGACTTAGACTGAACAAAATATGAATCTGCTGCAGATGCTGATATTTCTATGATGAGATTCTGCTTCTCTCCAGTAATCTCTAGTAGTATCTCCAGTAATGTGTGTCAGTGAGATGAGACGAGATGTGATGTAAATGATCCGCACATATAACACAGAGACTGAGATCAGATTTGAGACTCTAAAACATGATTGATGGAGAATCCAGTAAAGCTGAGCTGCTTCAGTCCAGGAAGAGTTCATCTGGAGATATTACTGACCTTATTCTGACCTTTACTTGATCACAATCAGGAGAGATCTGAGTCGAGCTGAAGCTGGACGCTTGTACAGTTACACTAGAAGAGATTTGAGCAGATAAAACACTCTGAGCGCTTAATTAATATACAGTTATAACGAACTGTCATAATTACACTGATAAAGACATAAAACGATCCATAAGTTCTCAAACCCAGAGTGTGATGAGTCTGACACTGATTGGTGGATCGTTCATCGATCACATGATGCTGAAGGGCTGAGGTTTGCGTATGTCATGTGATCATTGCGTTATACACCTAGAGAAGTGGTTCTGGATTGGTCTGATGTAGTGTGTGTGTGTGTGTGTGTGTGTGCAGTAAGGTGATGGAGCAGTGTGAGAACTTCCAGGAGGATCCGATGGACACCAGCAGGTAAAGAGAGACGGTCACCAGCGCTGGACGTCCATCTGATGTGATCGTGATGTTCCTCACTGACACTGACGGCACAGAAACACCTGTGTGTTCACGAGGAGGACGCTACGCTGCTCTCCTACAACACGCGTGTGTCACGTCACACTGCAGTGAGCTCACGAGCGTGTGTGTGTGTGTGTGTGTGTGTGTGAGAGGACGTTCTGCTCGTGTCTTTATTAGGAACATCATCTGTCTGGAGGCAGAGAGATGGACGTGTAAGCTCCACTGACTCTTCTCAAGGGTCCAGGATGGATCCTCTGTTCTCGTTAGGAAGCAAGTTCTCGTCTGGATCTTTTAGTCTCTGTAAACACTCCCGGTTGGGAATCTCTGGAGCTCCCAGCGGAGAACTCAATCACACATCTGACATTAAAACAATTCTCTTTTGGGGAGCTCATCATTCTTCTTATGTTGTATTTAAAAATCATATCCACTCTTTATTTGCAATCTCATGATGAACGTGATCGACTGGCAGCGGGGTCAGATGATGATGATGATGATGATGGTGGCTAATCAGGTGATCTTTGACCTGTGTTTCCTGCAGGTTTGTGCTGTTTAATGAAGCACTTGTTTTCTACATGATTCTGAACTGCAATAAAACCATGATGTACTGAAGTAAGCTGTCCACACAACACTGGGTGTAAAGAGAGATTAATAATAATTATAATAATAGTTGTCCAACACTTATTTCTCACAGATGATGATGATTGTCATGATCTGATCTCGGTTCATCAGGTGTGTTTATAAATCAGTGAAACAGCTGTGTATGTGATTAGGATCTTCACCTTCTGAGTTTAACCTGACTCCTGGTGTGGGAACAGTTTCAGATATTTTAATATTTCAGTTCGACAGAAGTTTTTCCAAACTGATTTTAAAGGTTTAAAATCTTTTACTTGTGGGGAAACTTGTTGGATATGGTTTTTGCTCATTTGTATAAAAGCATCTGTTGAAAAGAGAAAATGTATGGCTTTGATTCATGTCTGGATCTCTGTAAAGTGAAGATATTGAACCGAATTAAAGGTGGATCTGGATTCAAGAGCGTCAGATTCTCTGTGAACCGAAGGTAAGACTCATTTATACACAGAAGATCCACGTTTATTCCTCACGTAAAATAAGTCTTCAAGACAAGATCTTGACCGTGTGCTTCAGAAATATTTTACCCTGGCAATATACAGCTCAAGTTGACGCTTAAGTTTAGGTTTTTTTAAATGAAGAAAACATTTGGAAACAATGAGATTAACAGTAAATAATCTAAACTTTATTAATGGTATTCACAAAAAGTTTATTATTTTTAAATAAAGAATCTGCACACAAGCTGAAACCTGAGCAACACCACGAGGTTTAACTTCGAGAAGGGATGGTTATAACCATCTGTACATAATTCAAGCACTGGTTATTATACATTATACCTTTTTTAAATCATTTCTCAATCTGTTAATCAAAATCAAGCTGTACAGGAGCTGCCAACCATATTTATCTGTTTATCCATTTAAATCTCTGATGCATTATGAGCGCTGTTGGGGAAAGATTCTTTAAAAAGTAATATATTACAATATTGGGATACTCCTTAAAACGTTACTAATTAAGTAAATTAGTTGTTTTTTATGGAAAGTAATGCGTTATGTTACTTTTGAGTTACTTAAAATCTGGGCAGGGCTTGCTTGTTTGTTTTTAATATAAAAAAGTCATTTTACAAATGTAAATACAGTTTCATATCAAAAGTGAAGTGACTCCTCCTCAGGCTGAAGGAAGTGTAAGTTCTGGTCTGTACAGTAGAGGGCGCACATCAAACTAATCACATGAAGAATATGACGCAGAAGAAGAAAGATCAACTCTAACTAAAATTACTATATAAATAACTGATATTTTCTTCTAAATTAAGCAATGTGTTACTTTTACTAGTTGAAAAAGTAATCTATTATGTAACTTGGTAATTGTGCGTTACCCCCAACCAGTGTTGGGAAAGTTCACTTTCTACATGAACTAGTTCAAAGTTCAATCCACAAATTTTAAAATGAACTAGTTCAGTTCATAGTTCTTTTTTTCCATATGTTGCTGTGAGCTTTTATTTTTCAAAATTATTGCCACAGCCCACATAGAATCACAGACAGCAATTATTTTATCAGTTTTTAACAATGAAACTATGCGTCAGATTTCATCTTCATATCCAATTTTGAATCCTTATCCAACCAGGGTTTACATTAGCATTGAGGGGACAGCACTTCCCCCTTGTTGCTTTAATGCTCTGTCTCCCATTCTCACCGACCTTGTCATAAACATTATAAAATTTTTTTAAATGATCATACGCCTTCTTGCTACCATAGACAGTAAAAGAAGCCCATTTTTAGTGTTTTTTAGCGCTTCCGTTTCTGACGCGCAGACTCAAACGAAGCTTGACGACGTCAGCAACCTGTCTGCCAGATGAAAATCTTCTAGTAGCTGTGCGTGCAAACTGCCATCGTTAATCTTGCAGAGACGGCGAGCTTGAGCGGGGAGTTCTTTGTCGTGAGTGAGCAGGAGTAAGTATTCTGATTAATTATTTTGTATAGTATTTTAAAATGTAACGCCAGTACGCCATATTAAGTTAATTGCCTGCGAGCTTCTCCTCCTGTCTTTACGGTAATGCGACAGTGAGACGCGTGGTTATGACGCAATCGTTAGCCTATTTTTTACAAAAACTGTTTCTACGGGGCCATAAGGTAACATAGAAGGTAATGGAGCCCTTTATAAATTGTCGTGTATCTTTAGAAATAAATAATGGAGAAACGGAGTCTTTAAACGCCTCAGATGTAAAGTTATTCGCTGTCAAAGTGACGCCAAAATGAATGGGAGTCAATGGGATGATAACGCAAGTGAAGTTCTGCTACAAGATGGCAGCCCCCACCCGACTTCAACTTCCGGTCGACTTCCTTGCCCCCTGGTTGCTACATGCTGCTGTTTTTTTGATGACGCGTCACACATGCGGCGGACGGCGGCGTGACACTGGTGGCTGGTGTTGCCAGATTGGGTGTTTTTCCGCTACATATTAAGACCCGTTAACGTTGTGTTTTAGCCGGGTTTTTGCCTGGAAGGCTCTATAGAAATCTGGCACCCTATTGAACGAAGTTAACCTGAGAGAGCGTGCCGTTCACAGACACCAGAATGAACAAGTTGACAGTAACGTTCATCAGGCATTAATACGGCACGTTCAGTTCACGTTCGGCCAAAATATGAACGAGTTCATGAACTATCCTTCAATGAACGCGTTTAGGCACAACACTGCCCCCAACACTGATCACGACAGACACCTGATAACGTTCTGCTGGATTTCTGTTGTGTTGAAGGACGGTTGCAGATGCAAACGGATCAGTGAGGCTCAAACCTCACTCAGACTTGCTCAAAGCAGCTGGAGCTCTCTGCAGTTATGGGAGTGTGGTCCTCATGCAGCAGATTTGTGGGTTTCTCTCTTGTAGAGTCTCCAGAGATCACACAGTGTCCTGACCACTGACCTCTCCAGAGCTTGTGTTCTCTTCAGCGTCTGGTGTTTCAGTCTCGTCCTCGGTCTGGACGCACAGCAGGAGGCTCAGATCCAGGAAGGGTTTGTGGCATGGAATTATGGGTCTGACTGTGTGTTTTTTTTTTAGATTGGATTGGTGCTGGAGAACTCTTCTCGCTTGCTGACTTTGGTTTTTGTCTTGGGAATTTAAATGTTGAATTTACTGCAGCTCTGACAACCGTCTGCAAGTTTTCCTCCCACTCCGGACACTCACTTATTTCAACCGGTAAAAACTCAAAGTCTGTGCCATCAGTCAGCGATGGACAATCTCTAGCCTGTTCTGTCTTATTCTTTGGCGCTTCATCTTTGAAAGTGACCCGAGGCGTCCTGACGGCTTTGATCTTTTCGATGAAGACGCAGTGTTCTTAAAGAAATCCGTGATCTCTTCCTGTTCTTCTGCCTGATTGTCAGTTTCTTCTTCTTTGTGGTGTATCTCGTATCCGGCGAGTCTGAAAGGGTCATGCGGTTCTTCAGGACGTATCTCAGGAACGACTTCTCCCAGAGTCTCCGCCCTGAGCACAAACTTCTCCAGATATCCTCTGTCCTCAGAGTCAGACGCTTGACTGTGGAAGGATTTCTCCGAGGTCACGCTCTACACGTCATCGTCCTGCTTCCTTCTGGTTCCGACGGCGTCTGCGTACAGGTCCGAGTAGAGAAACGCCAAGGCTTTGGGCTCCTCCAGCAGGTTGGGGTCAATGATCTTCGGAGGACCTTCAGGAAGGTATATGGGAGTGAGGACCGACTCCTCGCTTCCAAACAAGACGCTTCCACTTTCCTTCAGAGAGGATTTGGAAAACTGTCTTTCCTTTCCACAAACGCTCGCAGCAGAAGGCGGCTCACTCCCTCCGCCGTAAAACACATCGTCCAAGTGTTCGGCAGAAATGTCCAGCATACTCACAGCCGAGGAGACTCCAGAAAGTCTTGTTTCCGCTTCAGGACCAACTGCTTTATCATCTTCTTGTGTGAACCTGTCCTCTGTTTCCTGCTGGGCTTCTTCTGCTGGTGCTGCTCCGGATGGAGCTTGATGGTCAAGGAGCGTGAACTTCTCAAAGTAGTCTTCAGCTGTCTGTCCTCTTCGGGACACTTGGATGGGCAGAAACGGGATCTGGACACCTGGCTCTGGTATCACTGAAACGCTCTTCTCCGTCTCTACAGAATCAGTGTAAATGTCAAGCTCAGGTTCATCCAGGATCTCTGGGGATCTCACAGCAGGCGTCTCCTCGAGGTAATACAAGTTATCTTCCAGACCTCTGCTCTCCTCTTCATCCACGGTGAAGACTCTCGGTGGAGCGATGATGTTTAGTATCTCCGATCCTTCAGAGACGAGACTGAACAAACGCTGGTTCTTTTCTCTCTGATCAGCTGTTTTGTGCTCCTCTGTCCCTTCTTCTGGAGTCACATTGGGCCGGGACACTTCCATCATGGCCGGTCTCTCGGCTTCAGCGAGGATCTCGTGACTGACCTGAGGGAGCATCTTTGGTTTCTCAGACTTGGGCTTCCTCTTCCTTCTGCTCATCAGTTCTTCGTCCATAATGTAGAGGATCCTTGCGGGAAGCTGTTTCCCAAACGATCCCGCTGTCCTCGCTCTGGACCGTGACCATGGAGAAGGACGGATCCATCATCAGGCAGTGGAGCTTCGGCTTGACCGCTCCGTCCTGGACCACCTCTCTCAAGCTGCAGGGTAGTTAACATTAAGCATTTCATTAGTAACAAGCTGATTTTTGTGTTCTTATGTTGGAAAGTTCATGCTAACAGTGTACACTACCAGTCCAGAGTTGTAGAACATTAAGATCTGTAATGATTTTAAAGAAGTCTCTTCCACCCACCAAGCCTGCATTTATTTGATCCAAAATACAGCAAACACAGTAATACTGTGAAATATTTTTCTGTGTGAATCTGTGTTAAAGTGTAATGTATTTCTGTGATGCTCCGCTGTATTTTCAGCATCATTCCTCCAGTCTTCAGTGTCACATGACTGAAAAAATTATACTCAGGTAGTTTCAAAATTTATAAAAATAATGCTGTCAAACGATTAATCGTAATAAATCGCATCCAAAATAAATGTTCTTGTTAACATAATATATGTGTGTACTGTATATTTATGAAGTGTATATATAAATACACACATACCATATATATTTTGAAAATATTTACATGTATATATTTATATCAATATAACTTATATATAAATATATTTAATATACAAACTAAATTCCAAAAAAGTTGGGATACTGTACAAATTGTGAGTAAAAAAGGAATGGAATGATTTACAAATCTCATAAACTTATATTTTATTTGCAACAGAATATAGATATCAAATGCTGAAAGTGAGACATTTTGAAATGTCATGCCAAATATTAGCACAGTGCTGGGGTCAAATAACAGTTTTGAAATCAAAGGAATTACGTACATTTTAAAAGCCCGAGCCCCTTTACAGCCCGACATTCAAATGTGCACACACACACACACACACACAGCTATTTTGCCTTTTGTCAAGTATGAGTCATTTATACGTGTTTGAACATAATTTATTCATAACTAATGTAGATTAGACCACTTGGAAGTTGGAATAAAGAAATAAAATAAGTCCTCTGTAACATCTCAGCACTGTAAATAGGCCTAGGCTCATTTAGCCTATAAATAGACCAACGCACCAATAAAAAATAGTTTTTTTTAAACAAATTGAATTAAGATCAATTCTAAATTAAGATGGGTATTTGTTAATAACGAAATTAAGATAAAAGCTCCGGATTTGCTTCGCACTAGCAGCTGACATTTAATAAAAGATTAATGCAATTAAAGATAAATTTAATTAAACATTAGCGTAAATACTCTGTCCACATTATGCATTTAAGACTCAATGAATATTTAGTGTGATCTTGCGCTGATGCTCGTTCATGAGTCTCACCTGCTGCAGGTGTGTCTTGGCTCTCTGGAGCGCGTGCTCGTAGCCCGTCCGCCGCAGCTCGCTCAGACTCTCGTAGTACTCCTCGGAGTCATCGCTGTCCGGAAACAGCACCTGAGACAGGATCCTCCACCCGCAGGTGTCGAGCGCGTGCCCCGGGTACACCTGCAGCTGGAAGCAGAGCGCGTCCGCGTGGCGCGCGCTCAGCTCGGGCGCGCCGAACAGCACCGGACCACACCGTCTTGACCCTCTAGCTCTCTCTCTCTCTCTCTCTCTCTGTTTGTTTTCTAACTGCTTGTTACCTTTGACACTAGCATTCTCCATTCTTATTCTATTCTATCTACTTGTTTTCGTTTTGTTATATACAGTCAGGTCCATATACACTGTGTGTGTGTGTGTGTGTGTGTGTGTGTGTGTGTGTGTGAGAGAGAGAGAGAGAGAGAATCTGACCCTGGAGCACAAAACCAGTCAAAGGGGTAAACATTTATTAATTAAGATTTATCTTTATGCATCCTCTGTAAGCTGCTGTAATCTCTCCAGTGATGTGTGGTTTGTTCAGAGGACAATATTTGAAAATCTGGAATCTGAGGGAGCAAAAAAAACTGAATATTGAGAAAATCATCTTTAAAATTGTTCAAATGAAGTTCTAAGCAATGCATATTACTAATCAAACAGTAAGTTCTGATATATTTACAGTAGGAGATTTACTAAATATCTTCATGAACATGATCTTTACTTAATATCCTGATGATTTCTGTCATAAAAGAGAAATGTATGATTGTGACTCATACAGTGTATTGTTGTTTATTTCTACAGATATACATCTGTGACACTGATGACTGCTTCTGTGCTGCAGGGTCAAACACAAACACACACATACACACACACACAGTGTCAGGTTGACAGTCAGGTTGTATGTTGGACGGGTTGTGTATAGCAGCTCATAGGAACAGTTGCTAATGATGCTGATGTGCATGTCTCGGGTCGAGGCTCAGTCAGAGAGTATGTTTGTTCGACAGTGATGGCGCTGCAGTGAGGCTAGGGGGCGCTATAGAGCCGTCACTATTTAGCTGCCCCCCCACCATTTTTATTTATTTTGATAAAGAAGATAACCTCCACGTCATGTGAGCGCAGTTTCCTGAATTTAACCCATTACACATCACTAAGATTGTCATGTGGTGTTCATTTAATGTTTAATTCAAGTCTAAAGTACCTATGCACAGTTCTTATGCATGTTTAAATAGACAATCGCCTTCCAAAGAAATACACTGTAAAATAATTGAGTTATAGTTCATCAGAAGTTGATGCAGTTTTGAAACACTTTTCAAACCTGAAATGATTTTTGTAAATCAGAAGCTAAATGCTGTGTAGCACCGGAGTAATGACTGATCTCCACGAGACTGGACACTTATGAGGGTTTATGAGCGCCAGGATATTTAAAAGATTAAAAAGAGGAATTAGGGAGAATAAATTAATTATGAATAATTTGTCCCTATTGTGTACATAATATGTAATCATGTAATTCATAAAAAAATTACTGTCATCTGATTACAAGTATTTTACGATGTAATTTAAGTTATTAGTTGTTATTAAGTTATTAAGTTATTAGTTATTAGCTGTAATTAGTTACAGCTCTGCTGTCTACATATTTTCTACTTCACTATTTTTAAACAGAGCTCATATTATGTTATTAATGCTCTATTCATGAGTAATGAGCCACACTTTAATATTCATGATGTGTACACAGCTAACAGGATGCGCTCAGAGCTTTAGCTAATGTTCTCTCAGTGTAAGAGCAAACGTTTTTCTCTTAATAGAACATTCAGAGTTTCAGAGAGAATGCTTTTTTTTTATCTGAGACTTTTGGCAAAGTAAAGACTTTTCTTTCTTTCAGTGATCTCGAGAAAGTCATTCATGCCTTAATTTTTTCACGTCTTGACTACTGTAACTCTCTTTATGTAGGAGTCAGTCAGACAGCACTGCAGCGCTTCAGGCATCTAGACTACTGACAAGTACACGCAATCATGAGCATATTACACTAATTTTATTGGCGCTCGAGTGGTTGCATGTTTCAGAATTGAATACAAACTTTTATTATTTGTTTTTAAATCATTAAATGTCCTGGGTCTAACATACCTTGCTGGCTTATTAAAACAGCACACATCAGCTAGATCTCTTAGGTCCTCTGATCAGCTGCTCTTAACAATTCCCAGATCCAGACTGAAACTTAGGGGTGACCGGGCTTTCTCAGTTGCTGCACCTAAACTGAGGAACATATTACCTCTGCATATCAGAACGGCTCCATCAATAGCTATTTTTAAAGCTCACTTAAAATCTCATATATTAACCTTGATTAGGTCCGGAGGCATGTCTTGGACTAATTGCGTATGCATGTTATTTTTGTATTGTTTGTTTTATGTATTATTGTTTTAGTCTGCTGTACAGCACTTTGGACAACTGTTGTTGTATTAAAATTGTGCTTTATAAACAAAACAAACAATGCTTATACATCTTGCTTGGGACATTTTTTCCCTGAAACTTTATTTGAATGTTCATCTCATTTCTTGTTTCAAATTGTTCTGAGAACATTAAAAAATAATGTTCCCATAATGATTGCACAATTATGAAATGGAATGCTATGTTTTTTGTTGGTCATCTCTTAACTTTTTTTTTTTTTGAATATTCAATTATTCAGAAATAATATTTTACTAACAGTTACATTTGTGCATTTAGCAGATGCTTTTATTCACAGCAACACAGAATTGTGTGTACTTGATGAAATCTTTATCAGAATGTCCTTAGAACAAGAAAAAGAGAGAAACAGACTAATATTATCATAGATGCCATTCTTTTAATGATGTAGCAAGTACACAGGGTGTTATGGCATGTGTTCCCGGTTCCAGTTTAACTATTGAAGCCTAAAAATCCTTTTGGATATTTGGATATTAAAAGCATATTAGTATGTTATGTGTAAACCAGGTTAAAGAGATGGGTCTTTAATCTAGATTTAAACTGCAAGAGTGTGTCTGCCTCCCGAACAATGTTAGGTAGGTTATTCCAGAGTTTAGGCGCCAAATAGGAAAAGGATCTGCCGCCCGCAGTTGATTTTGATATTCTAGGTATTATCAAATTGCCTGAGTTTTGAGAACGTAGTGGACGTAGAGGAGTATAATGTAAAAGGAGCTCATTCAAATACTGAGGTGCAAAACCATTCAGGGCTTTATAAGTAATGAGCAATATTTTAAAATCTATATGATGTTTGATAGGGAGCCAGTGCAGTGTGGACAGGACCGGGCTAATATGGTCATACTTCCTGGTTCTAGTAAGAACTCTTGCTGCTGCATTTTGGACTAGCTGTAGTTTGTTTACTAAGCGTGCAGAACAACCACCCAATAAAGCATTACAATAATCTAACCTTGAAGTCATAAATGCATGGATTAACATTTCTGCATTTGACATTGAGAGCATAGGCCGTAATTTAGACATATTTTTGAGATGGAAAAATGCAGTTTTACAAATGCTAGAAACGTGGCTTTCTAAGGAAAGATTGTGATCAAGTAGCACACCTAGGTTCCTAACTGATGACGAAGAATTGACAGAGCAACCATCAAGTCTTAGACAGTGTTCTAGGTTATTACAAGCAGAGTTTTTAGGTCCTATGATTAACACCTCTGTTTTTTCAGAATTTAGCAGTAAGAAATTACTTGTCATCCAATTTTTTATATCAACTATGCATTCCATTAGTTTTTCAAATTGGTGTGTTTCACCGGGCTGCGAGGAAATATAGAGCTGCGTATCATCAGCATAACAGTAAAAGCTAACACCATGTTTCCTGATGATATCTCCCAAGGGTAACATATAAAGCGTGAAGAGTAGTGGCCCTAGTACTGAGCCTTGAGGTACTCCATACTGCACTTGTGATCGATATGATACATCTTCATTCACTGCTACGAACTGATGGCGGTCATATAAGTACGATTTAAACCATGCTAATGCACTTCCACTGATGCCAACAAAGTGTTCAAGTCTATGTAAAAGAATGTTGTGGTCAATTGTGTCAAACGCAGCACTAAGATCCAATAAAACTAATAGAGAGATACACCCACGATCAGATGATAAGAGCAGATCATTTGTAACTCTAAGGAGAGCAGTCTCAGTACTATGATACGGTCTAAATCCTGACTGGAAATCCTCACATATACCATTTTTCTCTAAGAAGGAATATAATTGTGAGGATACCACCTTTTCTAGTATCTTGGACAGAAAAGGGAGATTCGAGATTGGTCTATAATTAACTAGTTCTTTGGGATCAAGTTGTGTTTTTTTTATGAGAGGCTTAATAACAGCCAGTTTGAAGGTTTTGGGGACATATCCTAATGACAATGATGAATTAATAATAGTCAGAAGAGGATCTATGACTTCTGGAAGCACCTCTTTTAGGAGCTTAGATGGTATAGGGTCTAACATACATGTTGTTGGTTTAGATGATTAACAAGTTTATACAATTCTTCTTCTCCTATAGTAGAGAATGAGTGGAACTGTTCCTCAGGGGGTCTATAGTGCACTGTCTGATGTGATACTGTAGCTGACGGCTGAATGGTTGCAATTTTATCTCTAATAGTATCGATTTTAGAAGTAAAGTAGTTCATAAAGTCATTACTGCTGTGATGTTGGGAAATGTCAACACTTGTTGAGGCTTTATTTTTCGTAAATTTAGCCACTGTATTGAATAAAAACCTGCGGTTATGTTTGTTTTCTTCTAAAAGAGAAGAAAATTAATCAGATCTAGCAGTTTCTAATGCTTTTCTATAGGATAGGTTACTTTCCTGCCAAGCAATACGAAATACCTCTAGTTTTGTTTTCCTCCAGCTGCACTCCATTTTTCGGGCTGCTCTCTTTAGGGTGCGAGTATGCTCATTATACCATGGTGTCAAACTGTTTTCCTTATCCTTTCTTAAGTGTAAAGGAGCAACTGTATTTAAAGTGCTAGAAAAGAGAGAGTCCATACTTTCTGTTACATCATCAAGTTGTTCTGAGGTTTTGGATATGCTAAGGAATTCGGATACATCAGGAAGTAACTTAAAAAGCAGTCTTTTGTGGTAGAAGCGATGGTTCTTCCATACTTGTAACAAGAAGTAGAATTTACAATTTTAGTTATATTGATGTTTGCACATACTGTTATGTATGAGGTATTATGTAACAATACATCACCTCTTCTTATTGCATTTCCTGTTGATTATGTTTGCATATAGCACGTGTGTGTGTGTGTGTGTGTGTGAGTGTTTATGTGCACTAGAAGCTTCCTCTGTCCTTGTTTGTGCAAACATACTTATCAATGAACCTATTTCTAGCTCTGATTTTCCTAAACCGTGTGTTCCAATGATTTTATGAAATAACTCCAGGACAAAGAGAGCGATTGAGATCATGACGAGGTTTTTATTGAGCGTCAGGAGTGTTCTGAACATCTGGAATGAAGCTCTGGCTCAAAAAGAGCAGCACAGTGGAATACAGATATCATTGTCGCCTCTAAATGCACAATCACACTTTAAGGGAGATTCAACTTTGATCTGGTTTCTGAAGATCGTCTGGTCCTGCTGAAGTAAACGGTGTTTTTCATGATATCAGCGTTAGTGTAATGAAGGAAGGAAGGACAGAGGTAGAGCGTATGTGCATCTCTCTCTGTCGTCTCCTGGAGCAGATCCTCAGTGTTTGGCGTCAGATTCTGGAAGAGTGGACGCAGCTGCTCCGCGGTCGTGGCCTCCTTCTGCTGCATGAGCTCAGCGTGACCTCTGGTGACCCCCCAGCCGTCAGGAGTGGACATGGATGGACACAGCGGGCGACCGGACGCCGGCTTCAGATGCTCCCAGTAATCACGACGGGCCCTGCGGAGCAAACACCCATCAGCACCACAGACACATGTGTTCTCTCTCTCTCTCTCTGTTCTCTCTCTCTCTCTCTCTCTCTCTCTATGTCACTCTCTCGCTCTCTCTCTCTCTCTCACCTGGCTCGGACCCAGGGTTTGGTGTGCATCTCAGGCCGCTGCCCCACATGCCGTGTTTCTCAGATGCTTCTGGCAGGGTTCCTCTCTCGGTTGCCAGCTCCTCGGCCACGGCGCGGATGTGGTACGGCTCGAACCCGCAGCAGCCGCCAATGTAACGGATCCCGGCCTTATAGGCCTCTCTGGCGTAGTGCTGCATATCCCAGCGTGTGAGGATCCGCGGCTCCAGAGCTGCGAGAACACACACACACACACACACACACACACACATCAGCTTCTCATCACACATGTGCAGATTTCATCAGGATTCAATCACAAATACACACGCTGGTTACTGATCATAACACACACTCATAATAACTGAGTCAGTGGACCGTGAGGAGGCATAACCACAGGAATAACATCAGAAATATATGTGACCTTGGAGCACAAAACCATCATAAGTCATGACGTTTATAAATCATCTCTTCATCGATGTCTGGTTTGTTAGGAGGACAATATCTGTCTGAGATACAACTATTAGAAAATCTGGAATCTGAGGGAGCAAAAATATCTAAATATTAAGAAAATAAATCTTTAAAGTTGTTCAAAATGAAGTTCTTAGCAATGCATATTACTAATCAAAAATTAAGTTTTGATTTATTTAACTTGTGTCTGTCTGTCTCTGTGTGTGTGTGTGTGTGTGTGTGTGTGTGTGTCGTGTGTGTGTGTGTGTGTGTGTGTGTGTGCGTGTGTGTCTGTGTGTGTGTGTGTCTGTGTGTGCGTGCGTGTGTGTGTGTGTGTGTGTGTGTGTGTCTGTGTGTGTGTGTGTGTGGTTGTGTGTGTGTGTGTGTGCGTGTTGTGTGTGTGCGTGCGTATGTGTCTGTGTGTATCTGTGGTGTGTGTGTGTGTCTGTGTGTGCGTGCGTGTGTGTGTGTGTGTCTGTGTGTGTGTGTGTGTGTGTGTGCGTGCGTGTGTGTCTGTGTGTGTGTGTGTGTGTGTGTGTGTGTGTCTGTCTGTGTGTGTGTGTGTGTGTACCGAAGGGGAACTCCGCAGGTCGATGAATCCCTGGCAGCTGCAGTCAGGTGTGTGATAGGCCAGCGGTTGTGTCAATAAATGCGCCTTCAGACCAGCTTTCTCCACGCCGGCCTTTCATCATGGCCACGGTCTTCACACAGGTCATGGGGTCAAAGTGACAGTTCACACCCACGATATCAGCACCTGGAGCACAAACACAGAGCATCAGAGCATCATGAGATCGAGCCGCTGCTTGAGGGCGTGTGATGATGCAAAGTCAGGAGGAGTGTCTCAAAGCACACACTAATGCACTCCTGGAGTGAACACAGAGTGAGCAGGAGGATCACAACATGAAAGGTTTCAAATCATACACAGTTTGTCATTTTGTAGTGTAAATAGTGTGTTCACAGAAAAAACAATCATAAAAACTAAGTATGAAATGTTAAATTACTGCAAAACATTGACAAGATCGTATAAAAGTATTATTTTCAACAGCAACCAACAAAAGGACTAATTAGATTCTTGACTACTAGATTAAAATTGCATGAAATTCACACAGAATATTGTGTGTGTGTGGTGTGTGTGTGTGTTAGACACACCTGCCTTTGACCAGTCTGACCGCACACTCTCCAGGTGTCACTCCATGCATGTCTCCTTCAGGTCCAATACACAGGGTGGCCGCTACAGGCTTTCCTGTTGCCTTCAGAACCTGGACGGCCCATTCAGCCTCCTCCACGTGCTCGAAGTACTGCAGATCAATCGGTCAGTCAATCAATCAATCAATCAGTCAATCGGTCAATCGGTCAGTCAATCCAATCAATCAATCAATCAGTCCAATCGGTCAGTCAATCAATCAATCAATCGGTCAATCGGTCAGTCAGAGAGGGTTCTGTGCACGTCCTCACCTCGGCGATCAGGAAGTCCACGTTCTTCTTGATGAAGACATCGATCTGCTTCTTGAAGATCTTCTTGACCTCGTCTTCGCCTCTTGCAGCTGAGGTAGGAGGGTGTCTGAGAGACTCCGCCCGCCACCAGAGCATCGCCTCATTGGCTACTTCTCTGGCCAGATCACAGGCGCCGCGTTGATCTGCTGGCCCTGCGGACGGTCAGCAAAACCTCCATCAGAGCGGTGTGATCAGGGTTAGGGTCTGTGTGAGCGGTGTGTGTGAAAGAGAGAAACTCACAGTGAAAGTCAGCTGTTCCCTCTGTTCTCCAGTTTGTCGTCGCTGGCGTAGAAAGTGAACGTCTGCATGACATTTGACCCGGAGCGCAGGAATTCCCTGTGAGCTGTCGCACTGACGGAGAGAGAACACATGCGTCGCTTACACACAGTGCCTTCTTACAAAATGAAATACAACCAGAGAAGCCCAGGAAACACTCAGGACAAGAACCAATAATCTAACAGTTTTAAGACATTCAAGTACAAACAAGCATTACAGTATCTGACCCTGGAGCAGTTCTGATATATTTACAGTAGGAAATTAACAAAATATCTTCATGAACATGATCTTTACTTAATATCCTAATGATTTTTGATAAAAGAGAAATGTATGATTGTGACTCATACAGTGTATGTTGTTATTTCTACAGATATACGTCTGTGACACTGATGACTGCTTCTGTGCTGCAGGGACAGGTTTAGCAAAATAAAGTTAAAGTTAATGCAAAACATCTTTGCTTTTCATGCACCGGTCAGTATTGAAATCTATTTTGCTTCCATAATGTCCTCTTTCAAATTCCAGTCCTTATCTTACACACACCAGACTTCACGGTTTATCCCTCTCTATATTCTGAGGGTTTGTTCATATTTCATTTACACTGATTTATACAATATTTTACTTCTAAAAACACGGTGATAATGTGTTTGTTTTCTGTCGAATCAAAGCATATTAAACATGACCCTCAAGACAACTTGAATACAAGATGTAATTAATCATTAATCAAGAAATTAAATGTAATAATTAACTGTATTGTATCATTACAAAGCAGATAAACAAATAAATCTCTGAATCCCGGCAAGAAAAATATTCTCTAAGAACAGGTAAATGTCCCCGTTAAATCATGCAAAACATTGTTTCTGAATCTTCTCTGAAAGTTCTAAAGTTTTAAAATATGTTTCTTCTTTATACAAATGTTGAATGAACAGGGCGCGGGCTAGCTGGTTGCTATGGGTGATGTCATCACGCTTCCTAACGACACACACAGTGATTGGCTGATACTAATTAAACAAGTATGTGTTCAGCCTCTTACATGTGTGCTTCTCAGAAACAATTAGTGAATATGCATATAAACAGCCTTTTAATTAACAGTAGAATAATCCTGGCTCATAGTAAGACAAGCAAACACAAAGACTTCTTGCCTTTCTAACAGGTTAATAAAGTCTATATATATGTGATCTATATATAATACAATCTATAATCAAAGGAAAATCTGGAGTTGGATAATCTTTTAAAACAGAAGCCGATATCTTTTTAAAGTCCTCATATAGTCAAATGATTCTAAATGTTTGTTTCGAGGCAGGATCTATTTTAGGATAGTTGTGGTTTGGTGTTTGTGCTCCTAACCTTTCACAGATTTAGGAGCTGAAACGCTTGTGAAATACTCAGAACAACACATTTAGGACTCTACTTTTAGGACTGACACGTCCACTATAGCCTATGTAAGATTCTTTCTAAATCTGTGAGTTATGAGCAATTTAGCCTGAACATGTTTTGTGAACACGGCCCAGATGAACTTGGAACGGATGTTATATTAATGTAACTGAAGAGATTTTTTCAGAACTGTGAAAGGGCTTTTTCTGGCCCCGTCTCTCACCGGCCTCGGGTGCTCCGCTGCGGCTTCTGGGGTCCAGGGCCCGGCCTTCATATCCTCTCTTCTCCAGAGCGAACACGAACCCTCCGTCTCCAATCACCACCTCACCGGAGCCCAGGGCTCCAGGACACCCTAACACACACACACTTAGCAATGCACTATTACAGCTCAAACACTTCAGCGCAAGAGACGCGTGATCGTGTGGCTCAGGGTCCGAGCGCGCTCTCCAGGCGCGTTTCCACACACACTTTAACATGAGCTTCAGTGTTTCTGTTCATGTGTTCGAGACAATTATATAATAACAGCTGAAAGAAGTATAATCCTGCAGCAGGATCTCATGCGTGTAAAAACAAAAAGCTGGCTGTGTCTGAATCAGAAAACTCACCCTCTTGATCCGACTGGTGCCATGTTTAGCAGGAGATTCAGAAACAGATGAAGATCTTCAAGAGAGCTGAGAGAGAGACTGGAGAGAGATCCTCGAGAGAAGAGCGCTTATAAAGAGCAGAGCTGGAGGGGTGTGTGTGTGTGTGTGTGTGAGAGAGAGAGAGAGAGAGAGAGAGAGTGTGTGTGTGTGTGTGTGTGTGAGATCGGCCCCCTGTAACTTAACTGTAGTTCACAAAGTCACTGGTTAATGTTTATCTTTCAGCTGATCTCTTCGCAGAACACCAGTATCATCAGAGTGATGCTCGATAAATCATTCAGAGAGAAATAAAGAGGTTGGGCCTGAGCTCTTGCTCTACTAATAGAGATTAATGCTACATACTGTAC
>NW_020526957.1:25000-66486 GCF_003368295.1 Carassius auratus | reverse complement strand
GTCTAGTTTATGTGTATTTTTGGGTACACATAGCAGTTGAGATAAATCAGGCAGGTAATTTGCAAATCTGTTTTGGTGGCTGGAACAATAGTTCTGCCCATAGAGTGCTGAGACATATAGTTGATATCAGTGATATGCAGCATGCATGATACAAAGAAATGGTCAGTACCATCATCACTTAGGTAGACATACCTTCGACATAGCGATGTTAATGGGTTATAAGCTAAATAGCGGACTTGGGCAATGAAAATAAAACTAGTGATAACAAGGCGCTACGATTGTTGTAGAATAGGACAGAGAATATATTTCTCAATGATGGTGCATTAAATAGATTTTAAAGATAAAAAAATAGTCGATAAAAAGTAACGTGTAGGGAGCTAAAACTCAAGAAACAAGGCAGCAAAATATTCAAACCACTAACGTAGTGTTTTATTGAGAAAGCAAAGCTAGTTTGTTTGGTCTCCCAAAAGAGGACAGAACTAGAAATCAGTGGTGACGTTGAATTTACAACACTGTTTCAGAACAGTTCAACTCAAATATTCAGATTTGTGCGGCACATTTATGGAGGGATTGGTTCCCTGATCCTGGAGAGTAGACTACAATGCGGCTGTTCTGAATCGTAGTCTGCAAGTATGTTTTTATATTAAAATATTTGCACTGATGATTCAAATGCAAGTTTTGAGTAGTGTAAAGAGTAGTGCTTGTTGTTTGTCATTCTTCATTCACAAATTCCAGACATGGTGTTTATGTTTACCTGGTGTAATGCAATGCGTAAAAGAGCATTATACGTCATTATAATCCATAATTTATGTCCCCACTGGATGCAACCAAATGCCAACTATAACGATAAAGGGCACAGATAATGATATGGTTGGAATCATTCTCAGAACGTTTTTTCTAGCTGATAATGAACGATACAAACATTGACAGCCAATCGGAATCCATTTGCTATAACAAGCTTGAGAATGTTAAAACGGCAGACACACGTGAATAAATACAATATCATTTCACTGGTGTGGTGACGCTAATATCGTTATCTTTATAGTTTCTTTATAGTTATCGTTCTTGGTGTGAACGGGGCTTTAATAGCGGATGTGGAGGATTATAATGTAACAGGAGCTCATTCAAATACTGAGGTGCTAAACCATTCTCAGGGCTTTATAATAATAAGCAATATTTTAAAATCTATACGATGTTTGATAGGAGCCAGTGCAGTGTGGACAGGACGGGCTAATATGGTCATACTTCCTGGTTCTAGTAAGAACTCTTGCTGCTGCATTTTGGACTAGCTGTAGTTTGTTTACTAAGCGTGCAGAACAACCACCCAATAAAGCATTACAATAATCTAACCTTGAGGTCATAAATGCATGAATTAACATTTATGCATTTGACATTGAGAGTATAAGCCATAACGTAGATATATTTTTGGATTGAAAAATGCAGTTTCACAAATGCTAGAAACGTGGCTTTCTAAGGAAAGATCGCTATCAAAAAGAACACCTAGTTCCTAACTGAACCATTTTTTAAATGGGCATGTCTTGCCAGGTCGCAAAGAAATGAGTATCATCAGCATAACAGTGAATCTAACACCATGTTTCCTGATGATATCTCCCAAGGGTAACATATAAAGCGTGAAGAGTAACGGCCCTAGTACTGAGCCTTGAGGTACTCTCCTACTGCACTTGTGATCGATATGATACATCTTCATTCAATGTTACTAACTGATCAATATAAGTACGATTTGAACCAAGTATGCATTCCATTAATCCAACCTATGCAATAATGTTGTGGTCAATTTGTGTCAAACGCAGCACTAAGATCCAATAAAACTAATAGAGAGATACACCCACGATCAGATGATAAGAGCAGATCATTTGTAACTCTAAGGAGAGCAGTCTCAGTACTAATGATACGGTCTAAATCCTTGACTGGAAATCCTCACATATACCATTTTTCTCTAAGAAGGAATATAATTGTGAGGATACCACCTTTTCTAGTATCTTGGACAGAAAAGGGAGATTTGAATAGGTCTATAATTAACTAGTTCTTTGGGGTCAAGTTGTTGTTTTTTTGATGAGAGGCTTAATAACAGTCAGTTTGAAAGTTTTGGGACATATCCTAATGACAATGGGAATTAATAATAGTCAGAAGAGGATCTATGAAGGATCTATCTCTAGAATCAGAATCCCCCTTCAAACCTGTGCTGAGACGCTTGAGTGCTGCTGGGAAACACCCGTGTGTGTGTGTGTAGAGAGAGAGAGAGAGTGTCAGTGTGTGAGAAAGAGTGTGTGTGAGTGAGAGAGTGTGTGTCAGTGTTGAGAGGAGTGTGTGTGTGCCTGTCTATCTGTGTTCAGTGTGTGTGTGTGTGTGTGTTTGTGTTTGTGTGGACCCCTTGGGGCTCTGGGTAACTAACCCTTTGGCTTTGTGGCCACAACAAAAGCACACACACCTACACAACACAAAATCTCTCTCTCTCTCTCTGGTTGTGGCATCTGTGCTCTGGTCATCTGGTCACTCCTCTGGTTAGCAGACACTCACTAGTTCTGCAGGACTGATGTAGTGGAGCATGTGTCTCGTTGATTGTGGTTAATAACTGAGTAAAAACACTGAACTTGTCCACTTCATCAGACTGTTTAATCCTGTTTGATTTTCTTGCCAGTGTGAGAGACTGAAATTCGTCCATTGTTTGTGTCTTAATTACTAATGGCTTGTCCTTTTCTCTTTCACTCTTTTCAGGCTGCTACTGAGGTTTGTTCCTAATGCGGCTGCAGACGAGCTGCTTTCACGATGAGATTAACTGACCCTCAACACACACACACACACACACACACACACACACACACCCACCCACTCACTCCTCATTGCAGCCGCTAAGAGCATTACTGTGTGTGTGATCCATGGCTGATCTCATATTTGTGTGGTTGAAATTAATTTGATGCCTCTTCACTTGTTAATCTGAGAGAGATTGATTTCTGCTGAACAAAGACTGAGAGAGAGAATAGAGACAGAGCTTGAGAAGTTTGTCTGAGTTTTTTGTCACATTCGTTCAGGGTTTGTGTGTCGTTCTCGGGGAGATCTCGGTTCTAAATATATATATATATATATATATATACAGTCTTGTTCAAAATTAATAGCAGTACAATGTGACTAACCAGAATAATCAAGGTTTTTCGTATATTTTGTTTATTGCTACGTGGCAAACAAGTTACCAGTAGGTTCAGTAGATTCTCAGAAAACAAATGAGACCCAGCATTCATGATATGCACCGCTCTTAAGGCTGTGCCAATTGGGGCAATTAGTTTGAATTAGTTGAAAGGGGTGTGTTCAAAAAAATAGCAGTGTGGCATTCAATCACTGAGGTCATCAATTTTGTTGAAGAAACAGGTGTGAATCAGGTGGCCCCTATTTAAAGGATGAAGCCAACACTTGTTGAACATGCATTTGAAAGCTGAGGAAAATGGGTCGTTCAAGACATTGTTCAGAAAGAACAGCGTACTTTGATTAAAAAGTTGATTAGAGAGGGGAAAACCTATAAAGAGGTGCAAAAATGATAGGCTGTCAGCTAAAATGATCTCCAATGGCCTTAAAATGGACGAGCAAAACCAGAGAGACGTGGAAGAAAACGGAAGACAACCATCAAAATGGATAGAAGATACCAGAATGGCAAAGGCTCAGCCAATGATCACCTCCAGGATGATCAAGACAGTCTGGAGTTACCTGTAAGTACTGTGACAGTTAGAAGACGTCTGTGTGAAGCTAATCTATTGTTCAAGAATCCCCCGCCAAAAGTCCCTCTGCTTAAAAAAAAGGCATGTGCAGAAGAGGTTACAATTTGCCAAAGAAACACATCAACTGGCCTAAAGAGAAATGGAGGAACATTTTTGGTGGACTGATGAGAGTAAAATTGTTCTTTTTGGGTCCAAGGACCACAGGCAGTTTGTGAGACGACCCCCAAACTCTGAATTCAAGCCACAGTACACAGTGAAGACAGTGAAGCATGGAGTTGCAAGCATCATGATATGGGCATGTTTCTCCTACTATGGGTGTTGGGCCTATTTATCGCATACAGGGATCATGGATCAGTTTACATATGTTAAAATACTTGAAGAGGTCATGTTGCCCTATGCTGAAGAGGACATGCCCTTGAAATGGTTGTTTCAACAAGACAATGACCCAAAACACACTAGTAAACGGGCAAAGTCTTGGTTCCAAACCAACAAAATTAATGTTATGGAGTGGCCAGCCCAATCTCCAGACCTTAATCCAATTGAGAACTTGTGGGGGTGATATCAAAAATGCTGTTTCTGAAGCAAACCAAGAAATGTGAATGAATTGTTGGAATGTTGTTATAGAATCATGGAGTGGAATAACAGCTGAGAGGGTGCCACAAGTTGGTTGACTCCATGCCACACAGATGTCAAGCAGTTTTTAAAAAACTGTGGTCATACAACTAAATATTAGTTTAGTGATTCACAGGATGCTAAATCCCAGAAAAAAAAATGTTTTGTACAAAATAGTTTTGAGTTTGTACAGTCAAAGGTAGACACTGCTATTTTTTTGAACACCACCCCTTTCAACTAATTGCCCAATTGCACAGCCTTAAGAGCGTGCATATCATGAATGCTGGGTCTTGTTTGTTTTCTGACAATCTACTGAACCTACTCGGTAACTTGTTTGCCACGTAGCAATAAAAAATATACTAAAAACCTTGATTATTCTGGTTATCACATGTACTGCTATTATTTTTGAACAAGACTGTATAATATATACTATATAATATATATATATATATATATACATTTATTTATTTATTTAATTTTTTTTTACCGCTTGCACTGAACCTGCGATTTTGTTGCTAGCTCTGTGTTCCAGGGTTAGCTCAGGAAAACACAAAACAGATGTTAAATTCATTTTGTGATTCTAGTTTTAGTGATCATTGGTGTCGAGACCTTTGTAAAAAATTATAATAATAAATAAAAAAGAGTGACACCAAACCAAATTTACACTTTCCTTTCTCACAAAAGATCATTTAAATGAAGCCACACACACAGCGTCTCTTTTCAGCCGCTAGCAGCTGATGTTCTTATTAAAAGCTGATTTTGTGCTGACTGAAGGACTGCAGATCTCCGTCTGCGCTCACAGCTGCTGATGCACTCGTCTGCACCGCTCCTGCACAGCTGTGAACACTCAGTCACCACACAACTCTCTCTGAGCATCTGGCTAACCTTAGGCCTGTGCTGTGTGTGTGTGTGTGTGTGTGTGTGTGTGTGTGTGTGTGTGTGTGTGCGCGTGGTGTGTGGTATCTGTGTGTGTGTGTATCTGTGTGTGTGTGTGTGATTTGCACATTTGATCATTGCTTCTGCGCTTCTCATTCTGCTGGTGTTTGTAATAGTTCTGTGTCTGTGTTTGACGCGTCAGACCGCCGGGGTTTCTGTTTTTACAGTTTTTTTTCCATTTCTTGCTCTTGCAAGTATGTCCAGTTCAATTAAAACCCTTTGAGAAAAACAAATTCCTCCGTCTGCCAAATTAGCATGTGTGGTGAGCTCAGTGTCACTCTAGAAAACACTCTTGCTTTCAGCGCCTTCACAACACTGGAAACTCTGTTTCTCTGCTGGAGTTTCCTCTGATAGGGGCTCTATCTGAACACCGTGTCCCATGATGCAGCGCTTCAATAGATGTATTGTAGCAGAGGCTGCTCTGTGTCTCTGTGTGTGATGCTCTGAGTGGCTCCGCAGGCTGAAGAAGCTCTTCTGTTAACCTGTTTGCTCTAAATGACACACGGATCCAAGATTCCCACGCCTGCAGCGTGAAGAGAAACAGTTGTCCATCCATGTGTTGAGCTTCTTTGACTGATTTCAGAAGTGAAACGAGTCTGTGGAGTGTGATTGGTTTGGAGAGGATCAAACAGCATGGAAGTGACTTTATTAAACTTCTGCAGGAGTACTGGAGTGTTTCTGTGAGAATGATGCGTCCAGCGGGACTCGGGTCAAGTGGACGGAGGTTTGCTTTAGTGGGGGTGTTGTTTGAAGAGGCTGCTGGGATAGGAAGCCTGTGATGGGGTCAAAGGTCAATTACAGTCCAGCGAGAAGCTAGAAGAGTCCTGATGAAATTGATCAGTGCACATGCTTCAATGCCTAATTATTTTAAATTCTGCATCAATAAATCTGTTATTTTCCTGTTTATTACTTTTATTATTATTCCCACCAGCGCTTGACATCAATGTGTTAGTGTGGCTAGTGGTTATTCAAAATTACTAGCCACTCAGCATTTCCACCAGCCACAATTTTGTTGTTGGGAAATAACATTTTTATATGATTCAAGTTACTGCATACTATAATGTACAGTATTTATATTGATTTGCAGGTCCTTTTTGCCTATTTAAATGTAGGGACAATAAAGCTGGACAATAATTAAATATCAATATGTATCGTGATTTAATTTTTTTAAACACCAGTGTTTCCAATACATTGATTTATTTGTGGCGTTTGACTAATGACTAAACATAAGCACTGCACGTCGCAGGTGGTTTATATGCGTGTAACTCTGAAGGAAAAGAACTGTGTTCAGAAAAGTTTCGAAAGCCTTCATGAGCATTTGTGTACAGCCGTTACCAGCCGTTCTCCTGTGGTCTGAAGTGTCTGATCTCTCTGTTCCTCTGCAGGTTGATGTCACCGCAGGAAACAGGGTTAATCACCATACTTCAGACGCAGGGCAAAGGTCAGCAGGTTTCCATCAGCTCTCTCTCACACAGTCACATTACCTCTGGTTTAAGGAGTAAATGAGTGTGTCATTCATTAATACTGTGCTGCAGTCTGCTGGGATGTGTCATGATCACTCTCCACCTGCAGCTTCCTGTGAACTCACGGCTTGGACAGAGAATCCCCTTCCTGTAGCACCTCGCCGCCCTCACTGTGGTGCAGTCTGTGCACACGCTGCCCAGATATGAGGTGCACACACACGCTCACGAACACACACACACACGCTCACACTCACACACTCACTCACACACACACACACACACACACACACACACACTCACACTCACGAACACTCACACACTCACTCACACTCTCTCTCTCTCACACACTCACACACACACACACACACACACACTCACACTCACACATGCTCACGAACACACACACACACTCACACACGCTCACTCACACACACACACTCACACACACTCAAACACGCTCACACTCACACACTCACTCACACTCTCTCTCACACACACTCACACTCACACACGCTCACGAACACACACACACACACACACGCTCACACACACCCACACTCACTCACACACACTCTCTCTCTCACACTCACACACACACTCACTCACACTCTCTCTCTCTCACACTCACACACACACACACACACACAGAGAGAGAGAGAGAGACACACAGACACACACACACACACATGTTTGTTTTTGTGTAAAGTGTGTTCATCCCATAGGTGTAATGGTTTTTATACTGTAGAAACTGTATATTCTATCTCCCTTCACCAACCCTACACCTAACCCTAACCCTCACAGGAAACTTTGTGCATTTTTACTTTCTCAAAAAAACTCATTCTGTATGATTTAAAAGTGTTTTGAAAAATGGGGACATGGGTTATGTCCTCATAAGTCACCCTCTCCTTGTAATACCTGTGTCATACCCATGTCATTATACACAGTTGTGTCCTGATATGATACAAAAACATGCCCACACACACACACACACACACACACTCACTCACTCACTCACTCACTCACTCTCTCACACTCTTTCACTCACTCACACTCACTCACACTCACTCACACACACACACACACCAGAGTATGTGAGCGGAGTGGAGTGGCAACAATTTCCCCTCCGCGCTCAGAGCATTTAATAATCACTCCGCTCCAGCTCCGCTCCGGGTTCACAATTTCCCGCTCCCGCTCCACTCCGCGCTCAGTGATACCAGAAACACCGCTCCGCCTTCGCTCCGTGGCTAAAGTATTTCAGTATGTTTGAAATGTTATGTTCATAACGTAGCCTATATTAAAATAAAAAAATAAAATAACAGGAGTGTTTCAAAGTGGTTTAGGCTATTGTGTGCAAACTTTTTTTTCCTACCACATGCCAAATTAATAACATGGATGTCAGCATTAATATAATTACTGTATTCTGCTGTGCAAATTTTGTTTGTGATGAAAATAACAGTACATTTTTATTTTATCTACAGATCAATGCATTTCTTACAGATTTCTGCTCATTCAAAATCAGATACAGATGAAGTAACACTGTAAGATTACATTTGTTTGAATGCATTATTGCGAAAGCGATTGCATGTGAATGTGCTGTAACTGTTTAAATCATGCTTCGACCCGAAAATATTCAGTAAAAGAACAGACAAACTCCTTAAGAACTAACTTTTAACTTCCCGCTCGGCTATTGTCGTCATTGTAACCTTCTAATTTGAGAGATCCATCTGTATCAAGCTATAGTTAAATATGTTTAACGTGAATACTTGCTAAATATGCAGTTATATTACGGGCCGTTGGCATGAATTGTACTCGTGATGGGGCGGTGGTGGAGCGCTCTTGGAGCGAGTGAAAACCACAACGCTCCGACTTTTAAAAAATCCGCTCCACGCTCCTGTCAAAATCACACCGCTCCACTCCACGCTCCGCTCCCACTCCGCTCCGCTCACATACTCTGACACACACACACACTCTCTCTCTCTCACTCACACTCACTCACACACACACACACACTCACTCTCTCTCTCTCTCTCTCTTTCACTCACTCACACTCACTCACACACACACACACTCTCTCTCTCTCTCTCTCTCTCACTCACACTCACTCACACACACACACACACACACACACATCTCTGGTCCTGCTCCACTGAAGTTTCTGTGGGATGTAGAGAAAGTGAATTGGATGAATTCCAGGACTCTCTCTCTCTTCATCGATTGTGATTCAGCAGGAAATTAGACCCCGTCCACACGGAGACGCGTTTCTGTGAATACGCACTCATTTTTTATCGGATTGGCGTTTCGTCCACACAGATCTGGCGTTTTCATCAGGTGAAACTGCTATTTTTGAAACCGGGTCCCAGAGTGGATAAATTTGAAAATGCCGTCTTTGCGTTTTCGTCTGGACGGCTAATCCGTATATTTTCTGAAACGATGACGTAATCAGCCCACGTCTCCCCCCTAGTCAGACAGCTCTAGGTCACGTAACAGCAACAAAAACATGAACAAACACTGAACGATTGTCTTTTTATTAACTGACATTAACACTGATTAATAAATGTATTGTTCCATGTTCGTTTGTGTACCACGCGCAAGGTTTATGAGCATAGTCCAAGTCTTCTTCTCTGTTTTTAGTGTATCTCTGTGTCAGAATTACAGCGTCACATACTGGTCTGGCATGTATACTACATCATTATGCGGTTTCGTGTGGACGCGGATATTTCTTGAGACAAGGAAAAAAAAGATCGGATTGGGGTAAGCTCCTTCTCCGTGTGGACGGGGCCTTAGTTGAAATGCATCTCTTGTGTTTCTCATGTTGGTGTGTCAGTAATAACTGGGAAGTAATCTCTTCCTCAAGCACATATCAGAGTTTGTGTGACTAGAATAAATCTTTAAAAGTAGCTTTTGCCCTCGTTGTACATGAGCATGGTTTTTCATTAGGGATGAAACAATTCGCTCAAATTACGTTTCTATTCGATTCATGATTTTGATTTCACAATTATTTTTTCTCACTGTTAGTTTTTTTTACAAAATGAGATTGAAGACATTATACAGTAAATGAAAATGTGGAATTTTATTAGGCTATTGCTGCATGTTTTTTTGTGAAATGTAATTATTAAAACAGGAAAGGTCTGACTAGTTTTGTGAAACTTTACTCCATGAAACATCTGAATGAGACACAGATCACTGTCTGACTGCAGGGGGCGCTCATGAACAGCAATGAAACAGTGTTTCCTTGGTTACCGCTGTAAACAAAGCAGAGCTGCTTGGGAACACTACTGTAATAAGCCTCATTCAGAGGCAAGATGAAAAGAAAATATCATCTAAATGTTTCTACCGGCAGTCAGTTCCCCTCAGAGATACATTCATATGAACTCTGCTCCAATTCTATCACGATTTGTTAAGAATCTCAAATTATTTGAATCGTCGATCGCATTGCGGTTCATTGTTACAGCACTATTTTTCAGGGAGATTTGCAGCTAGGTTTAGTAAAGCAGATACGAGCAAAAAATGTTTGCGGTGCTGGAGACCTTTTTGCATTTGCAGACATATTTGTCTAATGTATGTTGGTTTTGTGTTAACATTTACTGGACATGTGTTCAAATATTCTTTTCTTCATCAGACATTTTTATCAGGTAAACTACTGAATATTCTTTTTATATATACCTCTTTTTCCTGCATTTTAGCCAGCTGTAATTTATACCTTAAATATTGTGTGCTATGAAGAATATTGCTCTTTGGGCAGAGTGCTTGTGATTTGCTGTGAATAAAAGTGCCTACTTAAGAGAGAGTTCACCCAAAAATGAAGATTTGTTGTTAATTCAAACACACTCAGTCCATCCTCGACGTACGATGCATTTGTTCTTCAGTAGATTTGTAAAGAAGATTATTAGCTGAATCTGTGCAAGTGTTGTATGTGCAATTTATAAAGAGTCAAAAAAGCGTATCATACACAGATTACTTTCTTCAAGTAACTATTAAAGTAATGCATTACTTCTTAATTTAGAAGGAAATATCAGTTACTTTTTCAAATAATTAACAGCAGTTCCTTTGTTGTCCATCTATTAACTGTCCTGGTCAGTCCTCATGTCCAGCAGCGCTTGATGTTGTTGATGGAGGACCGCGAGGGATGAGATGACATCTACAATAGCGTGCTCGATGGAGTTAGCATGATGCTGGCGGCTCTCCTGCTTCCTTCCCGGGTTTCGGCACCAGTGTAATAAAGTCAGTGATCGGTAGGAAGGAAGAGGACGGGGTCAGAGGGACTGCTTCTGGTGAACTTTATTAGGCACTCAATAAACAAACAAAACTTTGTGCTACCAGCGCTCAATATAGCACAATTAGTATACAACAGTTTCACAGGGCTCTCCAGAGCAGGCTTGTCTTCCCAGCAGATAGCAGTCCATCTCAGGTCTCTCCACACCAATTACTGGAATCAGACACAGGTGTTTGTCATTTGCATTTGAACACTTACTCACCGCTCGTCTCCCAACTCTCTCTCACGCTGCAAACCTCGCTGGTATTTCCTGCAGACTGTGTCTTCAGTGTTAGGAACAGCAACCCTGAGCGTCTGCATCAACCTCAGGATACACTCCGTCACGCTTCTGGAGCTCACCTGTCCGTGTTCCAGCTGTACTCCGCTATACTACATCAGATGGATGCACAGGTGAGTCTGACACTCCTCCGTGTTAGCGCTGTGCCATATACATCGTCTGCCGTTATATCCTAGATGTTGTTATAACAATGTGCGATTATTTGACATCATCGAATATACCGCAGAAACCAAACAAAATGTGATGAATGTGCATTTACAGTGTGTTCTTTCACTGCATGATTCAGTTGATCAAAAAAACATTTAGAATGATCACAAAATTCAAGATATGGGGGCAGAAAATTTATATATTTGTATGATTTCATATAACTAATGAGACAATATGTAATGATTACAAATAATATATTTATTTTATACAACAGTTCCATAAACAGGAAGATAATATTACAAGACTTGTATTATAAACATATACATATTACATACACATACATATTGCCTGTTTTTGCACAACAAAAAATAATTCCAAACACAGCCACAATTATGAACAACCACCTACTGACAGCTTTAATTTCACATTTAAAGTATCTTAAATATTTTTTTATGTATATAATTTAAGATATCATTATTCAACATTTTGTTTAATATATCTTAACATTATTTCTGCATTTGTAAATGCATTCATGTCCTGCATTAAGCTTCTTCAGATGCAGCTTCTGTGTTTCTTCTGCAGTGCACAGATGCATTTTATTGATATTGATATCATATGTTTGGTACCAGGTCAAATGTCTTATTATTCTTATTCACAGATTACATGTAAGAATTTGACTCAAAAGATGATGCACACTTTTATAAAGAATGACTTTATAAATCTAAAAATGCCCATAAAAGGTAAAAATCTATTTAAACTTATTGGGGATTATTTTATATCACTGCTTGAACTGGCCATCACACAGAATATAAAGTTTTTGAGAGTGCACCTCTCTCTCACCTTTTTGGATTAAGTTCTCATTTGTTGGATACTGAGATATGTTTGACTTATTTTTTAATGAATGACTTTTGGGACCTCACCTTGTCTGTCCAACAAACATGTTTGCTGTTAGCTGGTCTCACAGAATGGACAGAAGAACCTAGGGGTGTTGGCGCAGTGGATAAGACACATGCCTTTGGTGTGAGAGACCCGGGTTTGAGTCCTCTGTGAGACACCAGTGTGTCCCTGAGCAAGACACTTAACCCCTAGTTAAATGTGCGACGGTTATGTTTTCTCTTCGACTTATAGTCCAGTGCGACTTATGTTTTTTTTTCCTCATCATGACGTATTTTTGGACTGATGCGACTTATACTCAGGTGCGACTTAAAGTCCGAAAAATACGGTACAGGAAATTATTATTGAATGGTTTTAATGGTTAAAAGTTGATGATTTGTAAAGTTTATAGTGGTATTTGTAATGGAAATCATTCAAATTTCTGTGATGGTTTCTATTGTTTTTGACAGCAGGGTCACCATGTCATGTGTGATGTTATTTGCCATAAATGCTGTAGTATTGCTGTAATATTGTGAGATATTAGCAACTGTCTGTGGTTGTGGTGGGCCTATCTGGGAGACAATTCAGGACAGCAGATTGGTTGTAGGGTTTGACACTCACTGGTTTTAGAGTAAAGGTGTGGAGTTAGTGTAGAGAGGTAACTGTGATCTGTAGTGGATTACTGTTCATTAACCCAACACTGGCCTCATTCTCAGTGAACTGAAACGTGACTGACACACGTTAAAACTTGCTTTTGTCTGTAATTCTAGTTTGGTTGCATGCTTGTTTTGAGATGATTTTGTATATTCATATAAACATCACTTAATATTTTCTAATGATTCGTGGTTTATAAACCGATAAAGATGCCTTTTAAAGAAGACATTCCCAAATTGTAGAAAATTAAATCAAACTATTGTGAGTGATCTGTTGTCACATGCAAACGTGTGTGTGTGTGTGTGTGTGTGAGTGTGTGTGTACGTGTGCGTGCGTGTTTGTGTGTGTGTGTGTGACAGTGAGTGTGTGTGTGAGCGTGTGCGTGCGCGTGCGCGTGTGTGTGTGTGTGAGCGTGCGTGAGTGAGAGTGTGAGCGTGCGCGTGCGAGTGTGTGAGTGAGAGAGTGTGTGTGTGAGCTTGCGTGAGTGAGAGTGTGTCTGTGTGAGTGTGTGTGTACGTGTGCGTGCGTGTTTGTGTGTGTGAGCGTGTGCGTGCGCGTGTGTGAGTGAGAGTGTGTGTCTGTGTGTGTGAGTGAATATGTGTGTGTTTGAGAGTGAGACTGAATGTGTATTTGTGTGTGTGTGTGTGTGTGTGTGTGTGTGTGTGTGTGTGTGTGTGTGTGAGAGAGCGTGCGTGCGTGAGTGAGAGTGTGTGTCAGTGTGTGTGTGTACGTGTGTGTGCGTGCGTGTTTGTGTGATTGTGTGCGTGCGCGTGTGTGAGTGAGAGTGTGTGAGTGAATGTGTGTGTGTGTGTGTGTGTGAATGTGTGTGTGTGTGTGTGTGGGGTTTCCTGGCAGTGTCATGTTGATCAGTCGTCTGTAAGCAGCAGCTCATCTGTCATCTGCACCTTGTGCTTCAGGCTCGTCTTGATGAGGTGAAAATATTCCTCTGCGCTTCACCAAACGGTCTGAGATCTTTCACCTCATTACAAACCCATTCATCTCCTCCCACTTCCTCACATTCAAGCTCCTTCGGTCTTATTAAATCACCGATACGGTTCTCCAGGTGGTCCGGTTCTTGGCGGGACGTGTTCACCCATAAAAGCATTTTTAAACTGATGACGCCGAGTAAACGAGAGGACAACCTTTAGAAATCATTAAGCAAATAGCTCACCTCCGATCCATAAACGCCACATCCACAATATCCTGTTAAACAATTTCAGCTGGAGGTTCCCTGAAGGTCAAACCAAATCTATCATCTCTAATATCGGCTGCATAATACCAGACGCCAGTCTTCTGTCCCTGGAGACGCTGGCTCTTCTTCAAAATCATAAAAAGCTGCAGTCTTCACAGCAAACAAACACAGCGAGTATTACCCCTCGTCAGGAGCAGTATTAGATCTCCACACGCTTCTTCAATCCGTCAGGTGCCAGCTTCTCTCAGACCGAATGGGAAAGTTCCTGCTCCAATAATAACTTTAATAACAGCCTAGAGAATTATGATAATCAGTACTTCTGTTCAATATTTTGTTTCTGAGAGTCACGACACAACACGCTCATGTGTGTCATCTCATGTTTATTGAGATTCTAATCAAACTAGTCATTCTAGTAATATCCACCGCATCTGTTAGACTCTGCACAATGCTGGAGCAGTATAATGTGCTCATTATAGCAGTTGATATGAAGAGAGTGAGGTTAGAAACCTGCAAGATTGGTTGTTAAACAACAGAAAACCAGACCGGTTCACTCGGTTTCATTCCAGCTCAGTGTTCAGCAGTTCTTCATTTAAAACTGAAGCGTGAGATGTCCTGTTAACGGGGTCATATGATGCTGCTAAAAAGAACATTATTTTGTGTATTTGGTGTAATGAAATGTTCATGCGGTTTAAGGTTCAATACACATTATTTTCCACATGTACATTTATTATGTGGGTGAAATAAATCAGTTTAGTCGCATAGATTTACACACTTCTCCTTTAAAGGTACAATAAGTAAGTGTTCGACTTGAATCAGCGCTGCACAGAACGAAAAACATTAATGTACGGTTGTAATTCAAAATCGTATGTGATCCAATTGCTTACACCAGTCGGTCTGTGCAGTGCTTCCAGTCGAACACTAGTGTAAAGTGGTTTCTGAGAAAGGGTTAATATTTTATATCTGCTGTCAGGAGTCTGACTAGAGCCAGAGAATCTGAGCATATCACTCCAGTCCTCAGGTCCTTACACTGGCTTCCACTTACATTTACGATTGATTTTAAAGTACTTTTACTTGTATATAAATCACTCAGTGGCCTAGGACCTAAATATATAACACATATGTTAACTGAATATAAACCTAACAGATCACTCAGATCTTTAGGATCGAGTCAGTCAGAACACAAACTATGGGGAATCTGCTTGTAATTATTATGCTGCTCTCAGTTGGAATCAGCTTTCAGAAAAGATCAGATGATTTAAAACACTAGCCTCATTTAACTGCAGTTTAAAATGGATTTAAATAAACTCTAAACTCATTTGTGTAGCTGTGCATTTATTGAAAGAGCACTGGCCAAACTGATTGCCCTGTATTTATGTATAACCCTTTTTCTATTCTTGGCTCTTTTAATTAATTCTAAATAAATTTTTCAATAAATAAATCTTTGCTTTTATTGTTGTGATTACATATATATGATTATTATTTTATGTAAAGCACTTGAAATGTGCCATATATATATATATATAAACTTGCCTTGCCCCTCCCCCTTCATTGACACGCCCCTTTCTTCTGATTGGCTACAGATGTGTGTTGGCGCTCTGTCTGATCCACTTTCACCCTTTCTCAGATATCATTTACTGCACCTTTAAATTTTGATATTTTTACAGAAATCCTGCTGAAACATTTCCTCTTTTTTTGCCATAGCTAAATTAGATTAAATATTTTAGTTTTGTAAATGTTGGCACAAAATCATGTTTCAAAAACAATCTGTGGATGATTATATCTTGCATATCTGAGTTTAGTGAACAATAATACACAGCTAATCTGTGTCCCTGCAGCACAGAAGCACTCATCAGTGTCTCAGGTGTATTTGTAGAAATACACAACAATACATTGTATGGGTCAAGATTATACATTTTTCTTTTATGCCAAAAATCATTAGGATATTAAATTAAGATCATGGTCAATGAAGAAGCCTAACAGTAAATATATCAAAACTTAATTTTTGATTGGTAATATGCATCGTTAAGAACTTCATTTTAACAACTTTAAAGATGATTTTCTCAATATTTAGATTTCAGATTTTCTAATAGTTGTATCTCAGACAAATATTGTCCTCCTAACAAACCACACATCAATGGAGAGATGATTTATTGAGCTTCAGATGGTGTATCTCAAAAATGGACCCTTACGACTGGTTTTGTGGTCCAGGGTCACATATAAGGTTCATCTGGAGGCCTTGATGACTGAACCGTGTCCTCCTCTGTACTCCGGATGTCTTGCTCAGTCTTGCTGCTGCGTGTGTGAACAGATGCTCTGTGGTTCTGCAGAAGTGAAGCCGGTCACCTCTCGTTGCTGATGATGACGGAGGTGCTGATGTAATGAGGGCCAGCGGTGCTCTGGGTCCGGTGCACCTCCTCGGCCCGGTACCCATCCGTTAAGTGGCTGAGAGTGTAGGGTCCTGATGGGACGTGTTTGGCCCAGACGTGCTGGAGGTTGAGAGAGACTCTGCTCTGGGACACCAGGAGTCTCTTGTCCTCTGTGTGGATCTGTTCTGAGAGTTCTCTGTTCTGGCCGAAGCCCTGGAGCGTCTGATGCTCTCTGCTGCTGCGGTTCTGACCCGACTCCTCTTTAAACGCCCCGCCGGGTCTGTAGCCACTCTGCAGCAGCTGGGCTGTGAATGCATCACCCGCCGAACCTGACAGACAGAGTCCTGCCATTAGATGTGCCGTCTAGTAATGCAGGTAATCAAACAGTTACATTTATGCAATTGGCAGTCGCTTTTATCCGCTTGGTGCACATTTGATCATTCTTCCTTTCTTTATATTCTTTTGGCTTATTTCAGTTCATGTAGCAGTGCTGACAGTGTCGTGTGAATGACTGAACACGTGAAGAGCAGAGGAACAGACAAACCAATTCAATTCCAGCTAAGTTTGTTTTTCTTGTTTCCAGCCAAAATATCAAACAATCATTCAATCAAAAAGTAAAAACTGTTGTCCTTTTTTTTTCAGAAAAGAAAGTAAAAATTAAGTGAGTTTTTGCTTGAAACAATAAAAAAATAATCTGCCAGTGGGGTAGCAAAATAATCTTGTTTTCTGTTTGAAACCTCTCCAAATGATTTAAACTTCTTACTTCGATCATTCAATTTAGGCGATTCACTAGCAAAAAACTGATCAAAATAGCCATTATTTTTTTAATTTCAATATTGCTTGTCATGATTTTAAAAAAGCATTTAGTGCTGGTGAAACTGAGCTTTTCGAATCAGTTTAACCCAGTGGCGGCTCGTCAATATTAAATAAGCCACATGTTAGAAATAAGTTCAATATATATTGCAAAATAATCAGGAAATTGCATAATTTATATTCCTCCTATTCAACTGGCAGTCCTGTTTGCACCTACTGTATTAAAAATAAAAAAATCTGAACTGTAGAACGTTTGTTTTGTGTGTGGAAGTAAATTTTATATTATCTTTACAAAAAATATTTTATCAAGGCATTCAAATGAAGAAGAGGAAGAAGAAGAAGAAAAGAATACAGATCCCGGAGCTTGGAAGGAGTTAGCAAGTCATGCCTTTTATTGGTTTCCCTGTTTGTTATTTCAAAGTCCTGTCACCGAAGCATTGTGTCACAGTGACACAGAAGAAAACTGAATCCATGCAGTTAAACATGAGGCGATCGTCGCAAGATCTTAAAGGATTTGATGTCCTGTGGCTCTCTCGTGTGGACTTTAGTATTATGGCCTTCATCTCTGAGTCACATTAATATAAATGGCTGCTATTTTTAATAAACTATTACATGTTTAATGTAACTTTACTGATAATACACCTACATTAAACTTAATTTAACTGATTCATGGTATCTTATTTTATGCTTTAGCAGCTGAAGTTTCAACTTCCATTAGCTAAGCAGTAATGATACACTGTCACTGTATTAACACTGCGTTTCTGTTTGTTTGTACCCCCCAAAATATTTTAGCACCTGCGGCCTGGTTCAGAAAGGAGGTTAAGTGAAAACTCTGAGTATGTTAACCCTAAATGAGGGAAACACTAGGTTTTCTGTTTCAGAAAGGGAGGTTTGTCAAACATGAGAAAGCAGGGTAAGTCGAGCCCTTTTCTGAAAGAGAGCTAACTTATACTCCGAGTCCGTTACCATGGTAACTCACTCTATGAACCTAACCTGGTCAGGAGCAGCTTTTCTTCGATAAACCCAGAGTTTATTTCGGTCTCCTCCACCTTTTTAAACACTTCATTAATGCACGCTGGAAAAATGCTCTTCTGTAACTTTTCAGACGATAAGTCGCACCTGAGTATAAGTCGCATCAGTTCAAAAATGCGTCATGACGAGGAAAAAACATATAAGTCGCACTGGACTATAAATCGCAATTATTTAGAACCAAGAACCAAAAGAAAACATTACCGTCTCCAGCCGCGAGAGGGCGCTGTGTGTCTTCAGTGTAGACTACAGGAGAACTGAGCAGCATAGAGCGCCCTCTCCTTCATGTCAAATTAATTCTGATAAATAAGTCCGATGACCAGCCAAACTAATTTAAATGCATTTTACTTAAGTAAAATTATGTGCCAGTGTGGTAATAAAAATAATCTTAATGCAAATGGAAAACAAGATTATTCTGAGTGTCTATTACTAAGTGCCAATCTACCGTAGCTCCGCCCTCCATCGACACAAGGTTAAATACGACACACATGAATAACGGCTTCAGTGGTGTAGGTAGTAATGTTTTGGGGACAGAAAACTAGCTTGTAACGCGATTGATTGGGTTAGAGTCCGGCTTTTACTGAGCTGGTTCTTCTCACTTTTCCCATCACGTCACATTAGAATTTATTTTCAATAAAAATGAACAACATTTTCTAAAAGTCGAAGTATAGTGCCTTGAGTGTTTAATAATGATACAACTATTTATAATTGTAATAAATATAATAATTTACAATCTGATATTATTGCATTCTGTTAATGTATAACAATACTGAGGTGCAAATGTATCTGCCAGTATAAAGTATAACTAGCATCTAATTATTAGTTACACTTAGCCTGTTGCACAGAGCTGCTACTTTTTTACATGGTAAATTGTAATAAATTGGAGTCATAATATCGGCGCTCCATTGATAATGGCTTTTTATAGTTGTGGTGCACGCGCTTAACTCGGAGTCAGTCAATTTAGAGTTGATTAAACCAACTCATTTCAGCGGTTCTGTAACCGAAAACTCAGAGTTTCCCATCTCACGGTAAGTCAACTCAGAGTTTAAGTTTAAACTCAGAGTTGGTTGAACCTCCTTAGTGAAACTGCCCCAGCCGCCACTGGTTAAACCACTGCATCTCGTATCCCTTCAATCAGATCCTGAATCATTTAATTCAGGTCAGAACTTCTGTGAGGGTTCGTGAATCTTTTGATTTAATTTGTGAGGTTTGCAAATCACTTGATTAAGATTGTAACTTTGAAGCTGGTACCTTCGATCTTTAGAACTTTATCTCAACTATTGGCCAAAACATATCATTTGTGATTTAAAATTTCATGCATATGAAACCGCAGAATAACTAGATCAACGTTACACCCCTACTGTCTGTCCATCTGTCACTCAGGGTTTCGGCAGGATTTCTGAAAGTAAAATTTAAGAAGTTTTAAAGACCTTTCTTAGACCAAGTAAAGAAAATGGAATATATTGAAATCAACAAAATGTCAATATGTTCTCTAAATGTGTGGCAGCACACAGCGGGTTGTGAGAGCAACAGTTTGAAAATACATCTTATTTCTAATTTTAGTTTTAATATATTGGATGTTTTTGAGTGATTTTAAATTATATGGAGGGAGAAACATCGGGTTTAAGATGGTTTATTTGATTGTTATGTGTTATGTATTGGTTCTTTTTGTTGTTTTATTTCTGTTTGATAGATGTTACTTGCTAGATCCATGTGAGTTTTGTGTAACTGACAGTCTTGGTCATGACGCTCTTGTAGAAGAGATATTTAATCTCAGTGTGCTTTTTTCTGATAAAATAAAGGTAAAAAAATGTCTAAATTAGTGGTGGGCCGTTATCGGCTTTAACGTGCTGCTTTAACGTGAGACTCTTATCAGGCGATAATTTTTTTTTTTGCCATTAATCTATTCTATTATATGCAATGTGGGATTCGTTTACAGCTTTTTCAAGCACTTTGTGATGCATTTTGGAAACAGGAGATGAGCCTCTTTTCTAATGCACCACCTAGCTTGATAAACCCCTTCTCAAAGACTTACTGTTTGTCAATTTTATTTGGGTAACACACATATTCTGAATGCCTTTGGCAGAATTCGAATGAGCCATTTTAATCTAGATTAATTTCAAGATCAAAGTGAGATTAATCTAGATTAAAAAAATTAATGTTTGCCCACCACTAGTCTTAATATATATAAGTCAAGATACACTGAAAAAACAAAATCGCAGAAGATAAGGGAATCTTGTTTATAAAAAAAAAAAAAAACTATCAAAATGAAGTGAGTTTACGATTAAAACAAGAAGAAATATCTGTCAGTGGAGTCAGAAAATCTACTTAATTCAAAGAGAAACAAGTTAACATTCCCTACTGACAGATATTTGTTCACTTCATTTTGTTAAAATTCGCAGAAAACAAGTCTTCTTCGTTCAATATCTTCATTTGAATCTCCAGTAAACGTGTGTTGATTTAAGGATGTTTTCATATTTGTACAGGAAAACAAGACAGAAATGCTGAGGAAGACATTAATTTAGCAGTTCATGCAACATTTAATGCCACGACTTTATGAATGTAAAAGTCTGCTCTGATTTAAGAGCAGCAGAAAGTGTCTGTGGTTCTGATGTGTGTGGGCTGTTACCTGAGTGTACGCAGCTCCAGGGTGTTTCCCTGCGGGACAGGTGTGTCTGCGCAGGTGTGTGTGTGTAGGACGGCTCGGGGATGTGCATCTGCTGCTGACAGGATGGCAGGCTGCAGGGACTCGACTTCCACGAAGGACACTCCGCTTCATCAGCATGCAGAGAGGTCTGGAAACCGTTCCCGGGTGAGCCTGCGAGCGCTCTTACCTGTGGATACGGGGGAGCTTTGGGTTTGCTTTGGATTTTGGCTGCTTTGGCTTTCAGCTGTTTGCGTGAGTCCTGAGGAACCACCAGACTCGAGGTCTTATATGAGAGAGACGGTCTGGATCTGCTCTGGTCCTGAGAGAGCTGCATCTGTTTATATTCCACATGGCTGCAGAGATACACAGCATTAGTCAACACAGGGTTTCTGCGGGTCTGAACAAGTCTTTATCCACCTTTCTTATAACGTAAGGTCTGAAATAAGAGCAGAAAGTCTTCAATTCATGTAGTTGTGGTATTAAATATCACAAGAACTGCTAAATCTCTAAATCTCTTCCTCTGTAGTTCTGTCTTGTTTTCCAGTAAAATATCTAAACACCCTTAAATCAAGATGAATTTACTGGAGATGCAAAATGAAGAGTCTTCTATGAAACTTTATGATTAATAACAAATATCTGTCAGTGAGGAATGAAAACTTGTTTCCCTTTGAACTAAGTTGATTTTTCAGACTACATTGGCAGAATATTTTTTCATTTTAATTATAAACTTTTTCTTTTTCATAAAACAAGACTTCTTATCTGCTGTCATGTTGCATCTCGTGTCTTGATTTAAGGATTTTTTAATATTTGTATTGGAAAATAAGACAGAAATACAGAGGAAGATTTTCTTTTGTTTGCAGTGTGATCAGAAAATACAGTAAAAGTTATTATACAGTAAAAGCCTGAGGTAAGCAGTTTTATGTTTTAGCACAACGTGGCGTTGATGTTGATTTCATGTCACAGTTTTATTGGTTGGGCAGTAAATGTGGGTCGTAACAGCAAACACACTGTGCCAAGATCATGCTGTATCGTAGGCTATCTTTGAACCTCTCTCACTGTATGACATAAGAGCGCCGATTAGGAACCACGACTGATTCACGATGCCTGTCTGGGACAGCCGGAAACAGTGCCGTGTTTTGGGCTTTAAAGAGTCATATATTTCCCTTCATGAGTCCGGCAGAAGTGCTGTGAGGGAAGTGAAAGGTCACTCACGTGAGGACATAGTTGACGCTGACGATGCAGTGTGGCCGAGATGAGCGGCTGTTGTGAACGATGGTGGCGCAGCTCTGCACCCAAACCCAGCCGCCGTGTTTGGCCAGCATTCGGTAGTACTTGGTGGTGACCTGCCCCTTCACCAGCACTGACACACACACACACACACACATACGACTGAATGACAGGGTTGGTGGTAATGGAATACAAGTTACGCAAGTTAGGTAATCAGAATACTTTGAGTAACTAGTAAAGTAATGAATTAATTTAGAAGGAAATATTAGTTGTTTTTTTCAGATCAGTAATGCCTGTTTCTCATGTGTTGAGTGACAGCTCTGGTGTTGCCATGGAGACAGAGATCAGGAGTCAGCAGTGTTGAGTGTGAACTTGATCTCACTGTAGTTCTAGACTAAATATGAACATCTGTTTACTCAGAAACACATTCAGTGTTCCTCAAAATCAATAAAAACTGTGAAATACAAAACTCAGAATATTATACAAACTGGCAATAATTGTAGAATAAGACAAATATGTGTCGGTGGAGCTCGAGGAACATGGCTGAGAAGCACTGATGAACAGCATGCGGTGACTCACGTAAATGATGCGCGTGTCGCAGGTGGAAGACGTCGCAGCCGTGGACGTGATGGTAGAGAGTCTTCTCAATCAAATCCTGCGGCTCGTAACCCGTTAACTCAGCCACCCTGACACACAAACAAGACTGCATTTACCCTCCTGAAACAATGTTTCCTTTCACCGCTCCTCCCTGTTGAAATGATCTTCAACCTCATGCTGTCTGGTCCATTTTCAAGAAGCATTTTAACACTTAACTACAACCCACTCAAAAATATCATCATCTGTGCATTTATATCCTGGTTTAAATCGTATTGATCTAGACGATGTTTGAAATGTTCTACTGTTGGCACTTATGTTGCTTTGGGCAAATGCATCTGCTTAAATGAATAAATGTAAATGTGTTACTGTGTTTACGAAAGAAGCTCATTGTGTTCAGATCACTGTACACTGTTCACTTCAGACGTCCATCCTTGTGTTTTTAATATTTGAGCAGACATATGCTGCACTTTTCTTTGTTATATAGCATTGCCCATAAATGCTTAATGATTAAAAATCACAGCTAAGTTTTTTTTAGGGTTAGGTAAAGTAATGGAGTAAGCTGTATTTTCCAAATTTAAGACATTTGCATTAAGACACAGTGGTTCCCAACCACGTTCCTGGAGGCCCCCCAACACTGCACATTTTGCATCTCTCCTTTGTCTGACAGGGTTAGGTCTCTAGTAATGAGATGATGATCTGAATCAGGTGTGTTTGATTAAGGTGACATGGAAAACATGAAGTGTTGGGGGCCTCCAGGAACGTGGTTGGGAACCACTGCATTAAGAGACTGACATATTGTGTTCTTTTTATTTTAGTCTTTACATTTTTTTACTTGCTTAGAAAAATACTTAAATTTGCCTTCATGAATCCTGCAGAACCCCTGGTCACACTAAGCACATTGCATTGTGGGATACTGTAGTGTGTTGGAGTGAAGCTCACCTGCTGTCCAGGAAGATGAGTTTGAGGTCCAGACTTGCGCGGAACATGAACATGTTGCTGTGGAGTTTGATCTCGGTGACGCCGCTGGGAGGAAAAGACTGACCGACCGCCACCAGCCCCACGATCTGATAGCACGACTCAAACAGAGGCATGTCCATCAGCAGCTGACGGAGCTTCAGATAACCGCTGCAGTGGATCACCTGCAAACACACACAAGCATTTTTTATCGCTTTTTTTCTCAACAAGTGATGAATTTAAGATGCGGAAAAGTCATATTTCTTTCAGATGTGCACTTCAACTTCACATCGAACAAAACTGCAAACTGTCCATGCGTGTATATGTGATTTATACAACGTTTCTCAAAGGCACTAGATTATTCTGCAAATTGAAATCAAATAAGGCACAATCTGATATGTATTTTTGTTGTAATTTTTATTTGTAATTTAATGCACAAGTAAACAGAGTGCAATTTATTTGTAATTAGAGTAATAGCCATTGACCGACCAAGAAGAAGCTTTTGTTATTCATATTGCTCCGTTCCTGCACTTAGTTTAGATTTGAGCAGTTGCCGTGCTGTAGGCTTTTGGGTTTGCTAATTTAACAAGACGACCATAGGTGTTTTCTCTGAAGTGTTGGGTGGCTGTGTATTTGTTTGCTGTCTGTCAGTGGAAGTGTTCAGACTCCTCGTGTGAAGACCTATGAGTGTAAAGACCTGCAACTTTACCTGTGCAACTTTAACTGAGCAACGAAACCAGGCAACGCACTTAAGTACTCTTTTTCCTTTTGCACACTCCTTTCTGTCCTCTCCCTTCCATCTCCATCATGTGTTTTCAGTACATTCCAGTTGTCTTGCAACAACGCTCTAACATCTCTTATAGTTGAAATAAATATTTTGAGTTCTGCACAAAAAAAGGGAGAAAAGCCGAATCCTTAACTAAGCTAGAGTTAAAACGCCACCTTCTTGTCCTTTGTGGGACTCCCTGAACTAATAAATCTTAATATACAGCGGCGTGATCTGATACCAAAATGTTACCCAACTCACAGCAACCGACCGATTATTAATTAGAAAAAAGTCAATTCTTGTATGACATTTGTGCGGGCAGAATAGAAGGTAAAGTCCCTTTGTGTGGGGTTTAAAGTTCGCCAAATATGCAAATAGTAGTTCTTCGCAGATAGCTACTAGTGCCTTTGACTGCTTAGTATAAAAGGGATTTCTAACAGGCCATTTGTCCATCAAAGAGTTCATAAGGCAGTTAAAATCCCCTATGATTATAAGTGTTTCAGAGGGATATACAGAGAATTTAGCAAAGGTTGAGATGAGAAATTCAGGGGAAAGGTGTTCGGCGAGTGACGAAACTTGGCGTGTGAAAGACCGAAGCCATGTGTTCGCTGTATCAACTGACGAATCTGTCTCAGTATTCTGTTCTCTGCTTCATTAAGTCTGCCCGTTGTTTGCTCAAGTTGTTGTGAATGGGCTTGAATAGTCTGTGCAGGCGATCCCAGCTTATCGTCAATCACCTTTGTGATCTTTCTCAGTCATCTCCTGTGGCGCCCTGGATAATGCTGGATCAAGCTGGCCAACATTGTCGCCCGTATGGACGTCCTCGCTAGCTGCTTTCTCAGGTAGATCCTTTTTCTCAAGTTTCTTCGATGGTTTCAGCATTTTCACAAACATAACATTTTCATTTTTTGACATGGTACCTCTTGCATTGCCAAAATACATTAAATTGCATACTCAACTGAGCAAATTATGAGTTTTAATATTGAGTGAGGGAAGAGCATTAGCAAAAGCAGCCACCTCCCACGCTGCCATCTTGACCCCCCCCCCCCCCCCCATCTGCTGCTTTTAACACTGTCGATCATCTGATCCTCTTGCATGCCCTCTCATCACTGGGCATCACAGTGATTTTACTCCACTTGATTGAATCCTATCTCACTGATAGGTCTTTCAGGGTGGCTTGAGGAGGGGAAGTATACAGAATCATCAATTGGTCACTGGGGTTCCTCAGGGATCAGTTCTTGGACCCCTCCTCTTCTCCATATACACTACATCACTGGGTCCCATCATACAGGCACATGGCTTCTCCTACCATTGCTATGCTGATGACACACAGCTCTAGCTTTCATTTCAACCAGATGATCCAACGGTAGCTGCACGGATCTCAGGTTGCCTGGCGGACATCTCAGCATGGATGAAAGAATATCACCTACAGCTCAACCTGGCAAAGACTGAGCTTCTTGTTTTCCCCGCCACTCCAACTGTACAGTATGATTTCACCATTCAACTAGGTTCTTCTACAACAACTTTGGTCAGAAATCTTGGTGTAACTTTGAGGACCAACTGACTTACAGCTTGCATCAAGTTCAAAACATTTATGCTTGCATATAGAACAGCCACAGACTTAGCACCCCTCTACTTCCACTCACTACTATGAATCTACATCCCCTTCAGTAGTCTGAGATCTGCTAGTAAGTGATGTCTCGTGGTGGCTCAAAATCACTTTCCAGAACATTGTCCTTCACTGTTCCTGGCTGGTGGAATGATCTTCCCATCCTTATCCGGAATGATGAATCCCTGACAATCTTCAAGTGACTGCTGAAAACTCACCTCTTTTGATGCTAATTGACTTAGAATTCTAGCTCTGTCTAGCTTGTACTTATTTAAACAATGCTTGAAACTTGGTATTACAAGCATCTCCTGTGTCTATTTCCCTCTTTAAGATGAATAGCTTGATGTATTCCACAGTTGTAAATTGCTTTGGATAAAAGTTCCTGCTAAATATATAAATCCGAATGTATACTAGAACATGAGCACTGGTTACTATTATTTATTTATTTTTAATTTGTAAAGTACAAATGAAAATGAAACAATTTAAATGCATAAAATAACTTATTTTACATTCTGGCATGTGATTTTTCACATTGTTATCACTATCTACATGTCTTGTCCATCAGTATGCAATGCTGGAGAAGAAGCTTTTGGGGGTTTTGAGAACCAGAACCTAGCTGACTGACAGATAAAGTGAGCCCCTTTATCAAAATACCTGGAGGTCAGGAATAATACAAAAATGTCATATTCACTCAGTATAATTTGATCTAATTGACAAATATCTCAATTACAAATAAGTAGAAATTTGTTGTATATTCAGATGTGATTTAGGCACTAAAACAGTCCAGTACTTTATGTACTAAAAACATCCTTGTTCCCCTACTGCTTGTAGTGACATTTGTTCCCCACAATGTAGCATAAACAAGTATACACACACACACACCACACACATACATTTAAAGGAGATTTCTTTGTCCTATTGACCCGCCTCTGAATCCAGAGCCAGATTTATTCTCTAAGTAACATAAACCACTTGTTTATTGCCAAGGTAAATTTTAAACAAATTTACAAAGCCTGATTGATGAAGCGGGTGGAGACGCACGGTAAAAATGTCATCGGTTCATGACGTATTCAAATATGCGGTTCGCGTTCAAACGAGTCTTTGCTACATTTAATCAGATCAGCTTAGAGGGTCAGTTCATGCTGCACAGTGTCGACAGTGAAATGGCAGCGATTCAGGCTCTAAAGTGGCTCTCCATGTGAACTCGAGCTCTTGAGAAATGTTTTGACTTGATGACATTTGCAATTCAAATCTCGGCTTTGAGATGAGCTCGCAGAAAATAACGCCCGCGGGAAAGTAACCCTGAGAATATAATTTTACTGGCCGTCATCTGCTTTATTTCCAAACAAACATACGTGTGTTTGATGGTTTATTAGTACAGTTGAAGAGAGACGAACTCACCTTATAACCGCCGCTCGTGAGTCCCGCGTTCCGCTTCGCCAGAACACACTTCATGCGCAGGAAGAACGAGCGCTCGAGCTCCAGCTCTGCAACACATCCGCTTTGTGATGAATATGAATTTAATACTCGTGTGTGTGTGTGTGTGTGTGTGTGTGTGTGTGTGTGTGTGTGTGTACCCTGCAGGAAGTGTGGCTGCAGCGGTTGGTGTGCGCTCAGCACGGCGCTCATCTCGTCGTGGTCTGATGGATGAATGTACTCAAAGATGCTGTTACCGGTCAGTTCCACCTACAACACACACATCACATTCTGAACCATCATTCAGTCATGCTGCTTTACCTTTTTCCAGATAATTGCTAGGCGGCCTAAAGAGGAATCAGTCAAATAGCTCCAAAGTGGGCAAAACCCAGCTGAGATCAAGATGAGAATCTGTGTCATTTAAGAAGATTACATCAACTCACAAAAATGCCTTTTGTGTGTATGTGTGAAGCTAAGCTCCTGTTTGTCTGAAATTGATCTGCATCCATCTCAAAGACACAGTCTGATTCCTGCTGCAAAGAGTTCGTGTATAAAAACATGATTTGCATGTGAAAACAAAAGCGGATTCTGTGCTGGACTTTGATCCATTTTTGTGTGTAAATTAGCAGGGCACACCAGACACAGGAAAGGTCACTCCACAGCACTTCAGCGACAAATGAGTTTCTGCGCAGCTGCGACGCGGCGCGTTAATCTGCTCTTTGTAGCGCCGCGGCGCGATCGTGCAGGAATGCGCACTTTACTGAGAGTGTTAGGAGAGATTTTACACTCACTGTGTCCCGCTTCATCTCTGCACAGAGTCTCGGTCTCAGCCGTTCACGCGGTCGTTCTGCAGTGACCAGCGCATTTGAATGCTCAGCAAACACAGGTGTTCCCGCACTGAGAGCAGCATTTGCGATCGGCCGCTGCTGCTTTGACTATAAAAAACAGCGTTTTCCTTTCAGCTCACCCGTGGAGAGCTTCAGGAGCACGAATATAGATTCTGGGCCTACAAACTAGACTTTTACTTTATCTTTTCTATAAAGCAAGGGAACACGTGATAATGCTCCTCAACTAAATGTTGGACACAATCTCTTGACTCTAAGAAACGCATTTTTTCAGTTTTAATGTAAGTTAAGAGTGACTGCATTACTGTTCTAAAACAGATTTGTTGTTTGTTTGTTTGTTTGTTTTTGTTTAAATTTTTAGTTCAAATCAAATTCAGCAATCCCTCAACCCAAATCCATACATCTCTGGGATTACATGTTGATCACTGATTTCCATATATTTGTTTCTTCTGTCTGCTGTAGTCCATCTCTTTTCCTATTTTGTGAACTGGTGGGAAAGCAAGAACAAAAATAGAGTTTCCCATTATAAACGTTGTTTTTCCTGCAATGGTTTATTTCCACATATGAAAAGAGTCCATTGAAATATTCAGCTGTGGTTTCATCTCATGCTTTCTGCAGGACTCGTTCCCGTTCTTGTGAGGTGTCAGATGTTCCTGAAGGCCAGCAGCAGCAGATTCTTCTCTTCACTGCTCAGATGAAGCTGTTTGAGAAGCTTCTGAAGGGTCTGTTCCTCAAAGAGACTGTGATTGTCCTGCTCGTCGTCTCCGGTCAGATGCAGTTTACTGTCTTTAGGACTGTAGAGCCTGCGTCTCTCATCAGATGAAGGGGTGCGTTGTGTTTGCTCATTTTTAGAAGCAAAATTAAATTTGGAAAGTGTAAAGTGCACAAGGCCCGGACACTTTATGAAGCTATGCTAAAGTACTGAATCAGCACAGACAAATTTCATAAAGGAATAATTCACCCAGAATGTGAGAATTTCCACACTTTAATTTGCTTCCACACCAGATTTTATAGAAATGTGGGTGTTTTTTGACTATAAAGTGTAAGTCAACAGGCATTAGAGTTGTTTGTTTATCAAAGTTCTTTTGTTTTCAACAGAAGAAAGAAACTCAAACAATTTCAGAAGAATGTGAGAGAGAATATATAAATAATAAATTACTTTGGGAGAACTATCTCAGTAAGAGTCTATGCAGGGCTTTCTTATTTTGCAGTAAAAGTCGATGAATAAATGTCATCACAGTTAAAAAATCATTAAAAATTAAATCTAAACATAACACTATTTCAAACTGTTTTATTGTATTATCCATTAATTCAATTCTACATTGGTTTTCTTAAAATAAACACACAATTTGAATGTGTTTGGTCTCTTTACATTCCCAGATACAAAATGTAAACTTATTAAACAAGCAGGAGCCCAGTGTTTTTTTCAGACTTCAGACTAGACTGAATTTCTCAATAGAAGCACAAATGAAGATATGGAGCAAACAAAAGTGTGCATGAATTCACTTCACATTCCCCAGATAGAATTATAACGTAATGTCTCAGTTATGTGTGTATTGGAGTGTGTTATCACTGTGGCCCTGAACTGACCCTGGTTTCATGTTAAACTCTCACCTGTGACAAACCCAGATGTACCGAAGCTGTTTCTGAAATGTACATGATTTTACCATCAGGCGCGACGACAAACACAAACCCGTCCAGCGTCTGAAATATAAAACCAGAGCACAATAACAAACATTTAATTCGCATTATCATCCGACGCGGTTTAAGTAATAAGCGTCAGAGTATAAAGTTGTTTTAAAGGCTCGCACCTGCAGCAGGTGTGATCCCAGATCTTTGGCCATGATGTCCAGAGGACTGACCCTCGCTGACTGACCCCAGGCCTCTCCGAGCCCTCACACAAACACAACACAAACACACTCAAATACTGAGCTACACACGGAGCGACGTCCTGGGAAAACCTTCATTACACACCACACAAACAGCTGGAGTTCTGTCACATTGATGCAGTGTGGGTTCGGAAGAATTCGTTCAGATTTTGCTTAAAAAAAATATATCAAAGAATGACCAAAATCTTTATCACATGTTAATTACATTTATCTGTCAAGTTCGCGTTGTGTATCTGGGGGAAATTATTTAGGCCTAACATTTTCCTGTAGCCGAAATCATAATTATATAGGCTAATAATTATTATAAATATGTAATTTTTATAGAGTAATCAAAACGCCATATCGAGCTTGTCGATTTTATGTAAAATTAATTGTTAAAAGGTCATTTTTAAAAGTATTTTACAGAAACATTTTTAAAAAGCAAAACAAAATACTAAAATGCATGATTATTACGTATTTTATATTATTGCGTGTTATCAAGTCCATCAGAGACAAACTGGTAATATGTATAATAATTTACTCTTTCCAACAGCACATTATTTTTTAACTATATACAGCATTATTTAATATTGTTATCTAAACTTCCACGTAGCCGAAAATGATCAAATCAAAGAAATCAAATGGTTGAGTTTAATTAGAATTTTGCAAAGGTAATTCAGGCAAAGAAGAAACATTAATTCGTCCTAATTTGATAGACTCTGTAGCGTCTATGTAATCCGATATAATTATTTTTATTTGGAAAATATTTATCCATTTTACAATTTGAGATCTGTTATGACACATTTTTAATATATCTGTTGACTCAGAAAAAAAAGGTTATCATTTTAAGTGAAAGTCTTTGACAGCGAGACTGAACGAATCTGCGATGATTTTAATGTGTGCTGATGGAGATTAAAAAAAAAGAACGGAATAATTATTTTCAGCTATAAATGATTTTCTAGACCTCAGGTCATTTACAGCTTTATTATTGTATTTTCAGATGGTTTCCCCTCGAATCGTAACCAGTTTCATTTCATCACGCAGAGCACATCTGATCAAAACGAATTCAGATATTATATTCATTTTCATTATTAGGCCTATTATTTTTTAGCATTTTTATTTTAAATTTATAGACTTCGTGTTAAGTTAAACTAATTAACTTAACCAAAATGATGGTTTTAAAATGTTTCATGGTAAATTCGATTAAATTGTCCGACCTTTTAAAATTAATAACTGAAACATCATAAAATAAAAATAAGAAGATAAACTGCAAATCAGTGTGATCAAAGTAGATTTGGGTGAAGTGTCTGCTTTAAATCGGTGTGAAATCGGATCGTAACTCACCGTCTGGAAACACGGCTCTCATCTTCAGGTAGCTTGTGGTCAGTCTGATGATGGACGCTTTGTCCAGCTGAGATGTGATGGCCGAGGGCAGCGGCAACAGTTTGGCCAGTTCATAAAATTCTCCATTTTCTTTTTCTCTTCGTGTCTTCGCAGCATTCTTGGACTTTTCCTTCATTTCTGACACATGGAGAAGACACGGCTAGTCTCGAACAGAACGCGACGCGATGATCATGGTCACTCGCTAAACTCGGTTTGTGATCTGCGTGTTTTCTGTTTCTGTTGTAGTGAAAGATCGGCTACTGATGGCCTCTGTTCGAAGAGTCCTTGGCTTTATTGTGAATTAAAATGAATGAATGCATTGAAACGACTGGATATCTCCTGTAACACTGGTTCTTCACACGCTGAAAGTGTCTTCACACGCTTTAGATTTCGATTCTGATCACGGTTTATAAACTTCAGAAATAGAATTGAGCTCGAGCATTGCATTTCAGCGCCACGATCGCCTTTGAATTCGACGCGCTTTGGCGTTTTGATTTAAACGCAAATTACATTGTTAAAATAATCCAAACATCTATTAAATCCATGACTGCATAAAAGTAAAAAATCGTAAAGAGGAGTTTACGGTGATCGTCTATTCAGTGCGTCCATGTTCTCCAGTCCTCTATTTCTTAAGCCCGTGTTTATTTCCTAAAATCTTTAATTGTCATTTTAGTCCTTTGAATATTCCTCTCAGAGTCCGTAGATTCCGTGCAGCCCTCCAATTATTCTGACGCTGTGATCGCCAATGAGAGAGACAGAGAGAGAGAGAGGGAGAGAGAGAGAGGGAGAGGGAGAGAGGGAGAGGGAGAGACAGAGAGAGAGAGAGAGAGAGAGAGAGGGAGGGAGAGGGAGGGAGAGACTGAGAGAGAGAGGGAGGGAGAGGGAGGGAGAGACTGAGAGAGAGAGAGAGAGAGAGAGAGAGGGAGAGGTAGAGAGAGAGGGAGAGAGAGAGGGAGAGGGAGAGAGAGAGGAAGGTTCAGAATGACTCTTCTTACATCACACTCTCGTGTTTGAGGAGGATGATGATGTCAGCTTTCACATTTTATAAATTACTTAAAAAAGCACCGAAACGCATACTGCTCTGAAATAAATGTTTTTTAGGACTATCTGGTAGATTTAATTTAATTTAATTTGATCATGTAGGCTACCTCTTGTTCTTGTGGCACTGAACAAATAAAGCATTAGGCCTATATTTAAAAATGACGATGTGAATAAAAAACACTTGGTTTGAATTAGGCTTTTGGCTGTCTTATCAAAGTAGTTTTCCATATTAACGTTTGACTTTTAACAATGCAACGTGCATTTCCTGTGTCTGGCGCTTTAATGCGGTTTAGTTTGTACTTGGACTCCAAACATGCGCTAAAATAGCGACGAGCGGCGTTTGGATGAACGCTGTTTAAAGCCGATCACTTTCAATTCAACGGATTCATCTCTTTTCACTGTCTCGCGAAAACGTGAATATGTTAGGCCTATATATATCGATGATATAGTTTGAGTAAGTTCAGCTATACCTAATGAAAACTATAAACGCGTGACGGTTTCGTTGGAATCATGGAAATAAATTGGGTACCAAGAACTATTATGTAAAAAAAAAAAAAAAAACCCGAGGAGTTTGTGCATATTTGTTTGGATTCCATAATAAATCCTTGTGTTTCTGTAGTGACGTGAAAATATGACGAATATTTGAAAAAATTCCGCGTTGAGTTGTCAACTATATTCATTGTTGGGGAGAAACTAGTTATATGTAACATAATTACGTAATGTAATTAATAAAATAAATATAGCTAACTAATCTGTTACAGTTACTAAGAAAAAAAGTGTAATGAATTTAGTTTGGTTATTTATGAAAATGTTAATGATTGCAAAGGGGGTTTCATCTGAATATTTTCACACGCATTCAGATTTGATTGATTTCTTTCCCAAATTGCATTGACTGCTCTAAAATCAAACACCAATAATTGATCTTTTCCATTTCATTATTTTTTGATTAGGGTTAACCCTAATTTAAATGATTATAATCTGAATTCAAGTGAATCAGGCAGTAATCAGTGTTGAGTTATATTGTGATGTTTGAGTTCTGCTTTATATGTTTCAAAATGATTAACAGTTGAAAACATTTGCTAGAAATTTAGAAAAGTAATCAGAAAGCAATCAGTTACACTACTTGTTAAATTTCAAATATTAATTTGTAATCTGTAACCTGATACATTTCCAAAGTAACCTTCCCAAACACTGACTATATCTATCAGCATTTAACTGTTATCAGAAACCAGTGGACTGAATATAATGCATTTGATTTAGAGATCCATTTACAAGCCATTTCTCAGTCCTCACTTTTCTTCACAGAGTTAAGCACAACATCTAGGTGTCTAAACGGTATAATTTATTTATAATTGAATTATTTTCTCACTCACAATTCACAACACATAAACCATCAAAACTGTCCAATTTACACATTCACATGCTCTTTACAAAACTGATCAACTTATTCCAAACCCATCATAATACAAAACTGAATAAAAGAGCCTTTCTACATTTACACACTCATACCATATTGAAATTTATTCCAAATCTTGTAATGAAATACTATATTCAGACAATTATATGTAGCTTTTACAACTGCAAAGGTGTTAGTTTTTCAATTTCATTCCCATCTATACAAAAATGTAAATCTCTGAAATATTGTTTGCTGTAATGTAGATATGGAGTGTGTGACATTCACTCAGTGTCATTCTTGTTTGTGAAGACATTTTATGTCAGAAAACATTGTGTAATGCAGCAGTTATTAGTGTTTATGGATCATAAAGTGTGAATAATGAGTTGATTTGAAAATGTATAAAGTGCTTTATTAAGTAGGGTTATAAATGTGAAATGTGCTGCTGTGCCAAGATTAAAACTGCTTGTAAAGAGCTTTGATAAAAACCGTTATGCATTTGCTCATTTTCACATGTGATTTAGAAGTCGGACTGGAACACGTTTGGTGCAGTTTGCACATTTTATGTCATCATTTGACACGGTGTGTTGAGTATTTCCTGCGGACAGCAGCGTGCCTTTATAAATGGTGTGAGTGTGCAGGCCCGCGCAAGAGCACAGTCACTACATTTATTTGTGTTGGAGGTTTGGCTGTGATACTGGGCTATCGCTTTCTCTCTGCCTGTCACCGCTGATGGATGAACTTCACTGGCTCTGGATGGAAAATGCAGGAGGAGACCAAAACCAGCCTGCCTCAATAGCATGTAGAAATCCACAGACACCGTAGTCCTGTTTCAGATCAGCAGGGAGAAACTAGGAAGCATTGGCTGCGAGGTCTGTAAGACAGACGGTTAGAGAGAGGAGGACTCTTATTAACCTCTTACTTACCTCATTATCGTCTCTCACTGTCAGGTGTTCAGCTCTTCTTCAGACTCACCCCTGCAGGGTTCTCCTGTGATCTCATGGTGTCTCAGGTCAAATGCAACTTAAAATGACATTTAGAGGAAACTCTGTGACAAAAAGGGAGGGAAAGCTCTCAGATGGGGTTTTTAATAATATGAGCTTGTTTGCATGTTGCACTTACTGCATTTCTAATAAACGGCAGCCTTCATGGTTGACAGCAGATAATGAGGCTATGCAGGCACAGCTTGAACTGATTGAACAGACAGAAGTGCTGTACATGAGTCTGTGTGCCTCCCACATTATGAAGAGAGAAAATTTGCCAGGTGTCAGCCTCTGATGATTAATGAGAAGAGGAGTGTATTTAACAGATAAATTACCCTCCGCCCAGATTCAGTGTTTTATTGCAGTGCGTTTGAGAGGATGCAGATATCAGACGTCTTTAAAATCATATCCAGACTCTCAGACTCTGAGTGTGTATTGAGTCTGTGACAAAACTTTAGGGAGTAATAAGTGTTGTTGAACTAACATTATTATCAGTGTTTTTATTGAGTGAAATCATTTGCATTTAATGATTTTATAGGGATTGCTCAAAAGAAATGTGATGCATATATCAGTGTTAAACAGTCTGTGGACAGGTTTGCTGTGAGTTTTTACAATACAGACTTGAGGTCCATTACCCTTAAAATACTAAAAACCTTCTGATCTATGATCATAAAACCAGATGGAAGTCTGCTTTCATCTCCTCTTCTGCCCGGACATAAAGACCAACCCAAACAATCGCTTTGAAATAACATTTCATCCAGTGTTGCTGGTGGTTTGATTATTTCTGTTTAATATATTTGAGTGCAAAATATATTTTTGATTTCATCTTTTAATTTTAAGGAGGGTAAATGTCTCTGTAGAAATTCTGAAAGAGACATTCATTCATACTTTAAATGCTCTTCTGCATTTGGCACTGTCACGTTGTCATGTGAAAAACCTGTGTGTGTGTTCCTTTGTGTGTGTGGGGTGTGTGTGTGTGTATGTCTTCAAAGAAATAACTTGCTGTTTTTTTCTCTCCGTTATTAAAATGAAATCAGGATTTTTTTTACTGTTAAGAAAAAAGCAAACTACTTTTATAACAAACTTTCATGTGTTTAAGCATGTAATTAGGTCTTATTCGAAGCAGATAAATGTGAATTTATAATTTAGTCAAGGCTCTTTGAAATGGACATTAACGGGGCAGTAAAGTCACAAAGTTAAGTTTTGAACAGTTGTGCCCTCTAGTGGTTCTGAGTTAGAAACAAGAATTGACTTAGTGAAGCATCAGTGAGTGATAATGACTGATGTGTTTGAGATCTGCAGAGGTTTGGGTCGCTGATGATTTTAGCAGTCTGAGTGCTTGATCATCAGCCTATTACACACACAATGGTCTAAACTGTTTAAACTCTGATGCTGTGTGTGAGAGATTAGCAGCGTCTCTGGAGAGAGCTTTCCTCTGTTCGCTGTCATTAGTCGAGTCATTTATTATCAGCACTGTAGAGACCTGTCAACCACTGCACCTGTGCCACGTGTGTGTGTGTGTGTGTGTGTGTGAGAGAGAGAGAGAGTGTGTGTGTGAGAGAGAGAGTGAGTGTGTGTGTGTGTGTGTGTGTGAGAGAGAGAGAGAGAGAGAGAGAGAGAGAGAGAGAGTGAGTGAATGTGTGTGTGTGTGTGTGTGTGTGTGTGTGAGAGAGAGAGCGAGAGTGTGTGTGTGTGAGAGAGAGCGAGAGAGTGTGTGTGTGTGTGTGTGTGAGAGAGAGAGAGAGAGAGAGAGAGAGTGTGTGTGTGAGAGAGAGAGTGAGTGTGTGTGTGTGTGTGTGTGAGAGAGAGAGAGAGAGAGAGAGAGAGAGAGAGAGTGAGTGAATGTGTGTGTGTGTGTGTGTGTGTGTGTGTGAGAGAGAGAGCGAGAGTGTGTGTGTGTGTGTGTGAGAGAGAGCGAGAGAGTGTGTGTGTGTGTGTGTGAGAGAGAGAGAGAGAGAGAGTGAGTGTGTGTGTGTGTGTGTGTGTGTGTGTGTGTGAGAGAGAGAGTGTGTGTGTGTGTGTGAGAGAGAGAGAGAGAGAGAGAGAGAGAGAGTGTGTGTGTGAGAGAGAGCGAGAGTGTGTGTGTGTGTGTGTGTGAGAGAGAGAGAGAGAGTGTGTGAGAGAGAGAGAGAGAGAGAGTTTAACACACACTTTATTAAACAAAAACACTACATGAATTTACCTTAAATCACATATAAAAAACAACTCATTATTAAGTATAGAATACATACCAACATCACAACACCATTCAATCTCAAAAACATTGATTGCATTCATCATCTTGTAATAATTAAAATCAACGAGAATTCTTGATTTAAACATATTCTTAAAAACTGATACAATATGTTGCCCATTTCTCTGTTCTATTTCATTTCTTCTGGAAATATAAATTGCTAATTTGGCCTGACCAACAATAAAGTTCATTAATTGACACTTATATTTCTGTAGTCTACTATACTTAAAGCCAAATATAAAACATTGCTTCGTAAAAGAAATCCCTAATAAAGAAAATAAAAATTCTAAAAGATCAAAGAGTGGAGAAAGTCTGCCACAATTCAAAAAACAATGGAATATTGTTTCTCTCTCTAAACAGAAAGGACAAATATCATTTACAGTGGGATTCAGTTTCGTCACAAAGGCATTTACAGCGACTGCACCATGCAGTATTCTCCACTGGAGATCGCCTGCTCTTTTAGTCAATGGTGGTTTGTAGAGTACTTTCCACTCTGGTTTTATTTCCTCTACCACTCCTAGTTTGTCTCTCCATACTGTGTCAATTCTGTCTTTTAATGTATGTTTATTTATTACCTTAACAATGCATTTGTATAAGATCTTTCCTTTAACTGTACAAAAATCAACATTTTCATTTGTATTCAAACACAACAGAGGACTATTATGTGAGGATTCTTCAAGATCAGGTGTACTTCTGATGTCTGGGAAGAGGTCGTTAGCATCAGGGACAATATCACCCATACTGTAACTCCCAAGTAGAGCTTTTTCCTTGGAGTTTAAAACCCCATCCAGTTTATTCAGAAAACTACTAACAACTCTCACTGATCTTATACCCAGATGTATAGCAACAGTTCCTGCATCTTTTAATCCAGGTCCGGCTTTTTCAACAATATCTTTCAATTGCAAAAGTTTCTTTGACACAAGCAAGTTTTTTAGCCCTGGAAGGTCAACTCCTGACACATCAAGGCGACTTCCAAACACCACCGGCTCTTCAAGCAACCAAAAAAGAGATGTGGCTGACTCTGTCCATTCATGTTTAAAAAGTCTCCACACTTTAAAAGACTTTTATAAAAAGAAGGTAGTCTAGACAAATCCAGGAGAGTATAGTCCAACAGAAACAGTGCAGCATGAAGTCCCATTCCGTTCACCTCAGATAAAATGGTTTGTGCTAATGGTCTCCATACTAGATTTTGGGGACCCATCAGCAGTCGCTGAATGAACTGTAACCTAAAAGTCGCTCCTCTGCTGACCAGATTCACCAAGCCTTGACCTCCTTCATCCCTTGGCAGGAAAAGCACACTTTGAGGAGTCCAGTGTAAATTGTCCCAGAAAAAATTGACCATTTCTGCTTGAAGTTTTGGTAACAGTCCCAGAGGCGGATCGACACAAGCAAGTTTATGCCATAAAGAGGAGCCCACCAAATTGTTAATTATGAGCGTACGACCTCGATAAGACAGTTTGGGAAGTAGCCAATTCCATTTCTGCAAACGTCCTTTAATTTTTTCTAACATACAATCCCAATTTTTTGTACCAAAGTCATCATTCCCTAGAAAAATGCCAAGATATTTAAACCCGTCTTTCTTCCAAATTAAACCTTCAGGCAAACTGGGAGGACTCCTATCCCAATCGCCCATTAAAAGGGCCTCACTTTTTCCCCAGTTAACTTTTGCAGAAGAAATTTTTTTAAAACTGTTAACAATAATCTTCAGTTTTTTAATATCATCAGCACCAGATACAAAAACGACTACATCATCTGCATAGGCAGAAAGGTGCAAAGTGACATTACAGTATGGTATAGTAAAACCACACAACTCATTTCTTAATTTATGAAGCAGAGGTTCAATAGCCAGGGAATATAACATGCCTGACATGGCACATCCCTGTCTCACTCCCCTCTGAATCCTAAACGGAGCACTCAAACCACCATTGACTTTGAGAACACTTTCAATGTCACAGTACATGGCCTCAATCATATTTATAAAAACTTGACTAAAACCAAAAGCTTCTAAAGCCTCTCTCAAATATGCATGTTCTACACGGTCAAAGGCTTTTTCTTGATCTAACGAAATTAGACCGCCATTTACACCAAATAGCCTTGCAACCTCCAAAACATCTCTAACCAATGAGATGTTATCGAAGATTGACCTATTGGGTATGCAATAATTCTGATCGGAATGTATTACTTGACTCAGAACTTGACTTAACCTTGTAGCTAGAGCCTTTGATAATATTTTGTAGTCTGCACATAAAAGAGATATCGGTCTCCAATTGCTTATGTTTTGGAGGTCTCCCTTCTTGGGCACAAGGGTAATAACAGCTCTTCTACAGCTTAAAGGTAACAATCCTCTATTCAAACTATCATTAAGAACTAAAAAAAAATCTTCTCCAATCACTGGCCATAAAATTTTATAAAAATCAACAGGAATCCCGTCAATGCCAGGAGTCTTTCCATTTTCCATTCTCATCATAGCGGTATATAACTCATTTTGTGACAAAGTTTGTTCAAGTATACTATTAGACTCTTCATCAATCTTTGGAAGATCATTAAGAAAAGTAAAATCATTATCTTCTCTTTGAGACAATTCACATTTATATAAGTTTGAATAAAAACCGACAGCATATTTGCGTATCTCACTAGGCTCAGTAAGCTCTTTCCCTGTGTCCGAGCGTAATGAATGAATGATACGACTCTGGCCGTTTTTTTCTTTCCAAATTGAAAAAAAATTTAGATGGTGCATCCATTTGTGAGATGCTTTGAAAACGTGAACGTATTAACGCTCCTTGAGCTTTGATACCCAACAAATCTGCAAGCATTTCCTTTTTGGATTTACTGCTTTCAAAACAAACACCATCACTTGTAGAAGCTGTTGTATTTAAAAGTTCTATAATTTCATTTTCTAAAATCTTCATTGACTGGGCCATATCTTTAGTGGCATTAATAGTGTACTCTTGACATAATTGTTTAATGTGAACCTTGCCACAATCCCACCATTGTTGTAAGGAAATGTAAAACTCTTTTTGTTTCTTGAAATTTTCCCAAAACAAATAAAAAATTCCAATAAACTTTTTATCATTTAAAAGGGATGTATTAAAATGCCAGTAAGCACTCTTTAAATAACCAGAATTAATAAAAATATTACAAACAACAGAACAGTGATCGGAAAAACCTACAGGAATTATTTTACATTCTCTGGCAAGATTTACTTGATGATTAGACACATAAAACCTATCTAGTCTTGCCATAGAAATAATATTATCTCTACTATGTGCCCAAGTATATTGCCTATTCTTTCTTTCTTTGAAAACAGAATAGCTACTCCTCCACTATTGGAAGACATATGACTCAAACAAATTTCTCCATCCCATTCTTTTTTCCAGTCTACTTCATTATTCAAGTCACTATGTGATTCCTGAACAAAGGTGACATCAATATGTTTTTGTTTAATAAATTCAAACAAACACATTCTCTTCTGACCGTCTCTGGCACCATTTAAATTGAGAGTTCCGATTTTAAAATCTCTCATAAAAAATGATGTTTTAAAAAGACAGAGATAATTAAAAGAAACAGTCAGCAAGGCAAAGACTTCTACCAGTAAGAAGAAATTACACCATATCTTGTTTTTCATCATTAAGATTTTGCTTTCTAAGTTTACCCACAATTTTCCTAAGACGGAAAACTTCTTTGTCTGCAAAAGCACCTTCTTTCATAAGAATTTTTGCATCATTAATGAAAGTTGATCGATCAGGGAAGTAATCTTCAACCTGAACCCCAGGTAAACCTTTAGTTTCTTTCAAAAATTTGCTAATGTCCTCAACTTTATATACTGTGGTCTGATTATCATTCTCATTTTGCGATGAAAGATAAGAACAATCAGAAATATTAGAATCTGAAGAATCACTGTCATTCTCTGGGACTAAACTTTCAACCTCATTTTTGTCTTTTTTGGTTTGTTTAAAGACTTTGGTCTGTTGGACTTTTTTCCTTTTATTTGGAACTTTGAAGATTGACTCTGTTTCCACCTCCAATTCTCCAACAACACCCTCACTGACCTGTTTACCAGTAGTTGTCGTTTTATCTGTATTGATGTCACTGCTCAAATTAACAGTGTCAAAAATCATAAGATCAGAAACAGAGAAACGATCTGCAGTAACCTCAGCCATA
>NW_020526957.1:0-15000 GCF_003368295.1 Carassius auratus | reverse complement strand
AAGCAGCACTTCTAAAAACACTGCAACAATAAATGGACATTGTGTAATGCATTGCGTGTGTTTGTTTGAATCTGTTACACAGTATTTCACTCAAGCCTTGGATAATGACTTGTTTTATTTAGCATTCAGCTAAAATCATGCAGAATTCCAGACAGTTGGTAACGGTTCGTGATGAAGATGAGCTGGTCTTTACGGTGTGTGGCAGACCTGCAGCAGTCCTTCGCTCCACAGCCCCAGCAGCAGACCTGCTTTATCTTCATCCTGCAGGAGCTGCAGCTGTGCAGCCGGGACACGATCGACTCGCAGCAGCTGCTCCAGAGCCGCCAGATGAGACGAGGGGAAGCGCAGACCCTGAAACTGAAGACGCTCAGCGTGAGAACCACACCACTGGACAATCGAGACAAGTGGGTGCTGTTAGTCTGAGACAGGGGTAGGCAAGTTCGGTCCCAGAGAGCCACAGACCTGCAGAGTTCAGCTTCAACCTTAATCAAACACACCTGAACAAGCTCATCAATCCACTCAGGATTACAAAGGTACAGACAGGTGAGGTTTTTTTTTTTTTTTCAGGGTTGGAGCTGAACTGTGCAGGACTGCGGCTCTCTAGGACCAAACTTGCCTACCCCTGGTCTGAGAGCGGACGCACCTGTGAGACCACCTCCTCCTCATCTTCCTCTTCCTCTTCATCAGATGTTCCCATCATATGCATTTCTCTCTTGTTCTTTAAAGAATGCAACACAAACACCACCAGCTCTGTGGCCTCGTCCTGATCAGAGAGAGATGGATGCAGTGAGAACTTCCTTTGTTTGAGAGAGTGTGTGTGTGTGTGTGTGTGTGTGTGTGTGAGACTACTGGTCAAAAGATTACAAAACAATATTCAGCAGCACAACCGTTTTCAACATTGATGATAATCAGAAATGTTTCTTGAGCAATAAATCATCATATTATTCTGATTTCTGAAGATCATGTGACACTGAAGACTGGAGGAATGATGCTGAAAATACAGCGGAGCATCACAGAAATAAATTACACTTTAACACAGATTCACATAGAAAAGTTATTTTACATTCTAATATTATTTCTTACAGTGTTTTTGATCAAATAAGTGCAGCCTCGGTGAGCAGAAGGGACTTCCTTTCAGAAACATTAATATGCTGATTATTACAAACTTTTGACTGGTAGTGTGTACATATTTTATATAAAGGTGTGTGAGACTCTTACAGTGTTTTCCTGACTGGGCTCCACCGTTAGAAGAAGATGCTCTTTGAACCGGAGAGACACTGTGTCCTCTAGAGACGGCGGTTTCCCAGCTGAAAGAGAAGAGAGAAAGCGATCATCGTCACAGACGTCAGTGTTGCATCAAACAGCAGGCCTGAGAGACTCACCGGGTTCGAGTTCGGCCTGATCCAGCAGGTACGGTGGCAGTCTGTGGGAGATGAAGTCTCGTTTCATAGCAGTGGACCGCAACTCATGATCACTGCGCTCGAGAGCGTCAGCCAGACGCCGCAGAAACACACTCATCCGCTTATTAACGTCAGAACCGAAGCTTGGAGCCTGAGGCATCAGGACGAGGAAACACACACACACACACACAGTGTTAGAGCCAGAGTCAGAGATTAGAGAGCTGATGGGGAAGCTGTGCTCACCGTCAGGAGGTTACGAGGTAAACCGGATCGCATCTCACCGTCTCGCTTCATGCAGTCGAACACGCAGCCGGGAATAACGTCTAGCATGAAGTCACCCCACGACCTGAAACAAGAGCTCACATCTGAACCCTCATGTATTTTTGAGCTGTCAGAAATACTACATTTTTACATGTTTGAGTGTAGTTTGGCTGGGAATCCAGTGCTTTCCCACACTACCACAGTTACACGTTCAAATCTTTAAAAAAAATGCTCTTATGTTTATTTATTTTGTAACACATGAGAACTATTCATGTTGGAGGTTTACTCTTTTTACCTGTTTGTTTTCCCAGAGTTTCTGCAGGTCTTATCAAAATAAAAAATTTTTTTTTTTACACTGTAGACATATGACATTTAAAACATTTTAATTCCTGTTTTCCAAGTAATTTATCAAAACGAAGTGAGTTTGATTAAAACAAGAACAAATTTCTGCCAAATCAACTTCAAAGGACAAAGCATATTTTTGACTATTGACAGAAATTTGTTCTTGTTTTAATAAACTCATTCCATTCGTTTTAGTTTCTCAGAGAACAAGACTTCATATCTTCACTTTGCATCTCCAGTAAATGTGTCTTGATTTAAGGATGTTTAGATATTTGTACTGGAAAACAAGACGGAAATACTGAAGCAACTTTAAATGCCACAAATGTATGAGTTTAAGAGTTTCTGTTCTGATTTAAGACCTTTTTAAGCCTTTTATTTGTGGAAGGGTAAATTTAGACTTTTAAAACCCACAGAAACCCTGTTTCTCAGAATGTGACTAGTGCTGAATTATACTGAAACTAATGGGGTGCTCTCAAAGCTGTCTAGAGTCTGAAACGTGTGATGGAGCGCAGACGTACATGTTCTGGTAGGTGCTGAGTGTGAGGTGAGTGGACCGCTCCACGCCGGCCGGTGTGTCCGCCTGATGGATGGTTCCTCTGGGGAAATACAGCAGGTCTCCAGGCTAGAGGAAAAACAGCAGGTTCAAGCACAAGAGTACATGCATATGCCTCAACATCTGCTCTCTCTTCAGTCTCAAACCTGCAGGATGAAGTCGTGTGTTGGGGGCCCGATGCGGTCCTCTGGCTCCAGGCTGTACTCGCGAGCCAGAGGGACAGTGGGCTGGTAAAGCCTCCAGTGTTTCTGTCCCTCCAGCTGAAGGATCAGCACCTAAACAGACACCAGCAAAACATGAAGGTCAGTCGTGAGGACACTGGAGGGTATAAAAAGAAATACATAAAAACACTCAAAACAAATCAAAATAGTGATCTGACACACAGTAATGCTGAATATCGTTTTATTGTCTATCTGTAGGAACAAAGGGTCTGGGGACACAAATTGTGGAGTAAAAATGATGAATGTTTTTCTATTGAAGTAAAAAGATTATACCCTTGGGGTCAGATGGGCCACCAAAATTGGCATGGTGTAACAATTGTAATTAATGGGGTTATTTAATATTTTCATGAGCTAATGTTTGTCAACTAGTTTATCTGACAGGACTAGTGTTTGTCTGACAGGACTAGCGTCAGTGTACTAGTGTTTGTCTGACAGGACTAGCGTCAGTGTACTAGTGTTTGTCTGACAGGACTAGCGTCAGTGAACTAGTGTTTGTCTGACAGGACTAGCGTTTGTCTGACAGGACTAGCGTCAGTGAACTAGTGTTTGTCTGACAGGACTAGTGTTTGTCTGACAGGACTAGCGTCAGTGTACTAGTGTTTGTCTGACAGGACTAGTGTTTGTCTGACAGGACTAGCGTCAGTGTACTAGTGTTTGTCTGACAGGACTAGCGTCAGTGAACTGGTGTTTGTCTGACAGGAATAGCGTCAGTGAACTAGTGTTTGTCTGACAGGACTAGTGTTTGTCTGACAGGACTAGCGTCAGTGAACTAGTGTTTGTCTGACAGGACTAGCGTCAGTGAACTAGTGTTTGTCTGACAGGACTAGCGTCAGTGTACTAGTGTTTGTCTGACAGGACTAGCGTCAGTGTACTAGTGTTTGTCTGACAGGACTAGCGTCAGTGTACTAGTGTTTGTCTGACAGGACTAGCGTCAGTGTACTAGTGTTTGTCTGACAGGACTAGCGTCAGTGAACTAGTGTTTGTCTGACAGGACTAGCGTCAGTGAACTAGTGTTTGTCTGACAGGACTAGCGTCAGTGAACTAGTGTTTGTCTGACAGGACTAGCGTCAGTGTACTAGTGTTTGTCTGACAGGACTAGCGTCAGTGTACTAGTGTTTGTCTGACAGGACTAGCGTTAGTGAACTAGTGTTTGTCTGACAGGACTAGCGTTAGTGAACTAGTGTTTGTCTGACAGGACTAGCGTCAGTGAACTGGTGTTCGTATGGATCACAGACCTCCACATCGTCGTAGTGTGGTGGGAGGCCCTGTGAGGCCTGAGGAGTGATGTAGACGTTGGATCCGACCAGTGAGCCAAAGAAACTCTCCAGCTGCTCCTGAATGCGCCACAGCTCATCCTGCAGACACATGAAGAACAGGTCAGCTTCCCCACAAACAGCGTGGGCCAGAATTCCTCTCCGCCAGTCTGACCTTAAACCTTTGTGGCTGGTGCAGCTGAATGGTGGCTCTCCTCTCCTCCAAGTCCTTCTTCAGCTGGCTGAACTTAACTTTCCCTGCTTTATTCAGCACTTTCTTCTTGCCGTTCACACAGCGGCAGACGTTGAGGTCCGTGGCATATCGCAGGCCGCGAGCGCAGAGCTGCTTCACATCTGACAGCTGGAAAAGAGAGCTGTAGTAAGAGGCCAGATCCGGATCGGACCGGTGTAGGACCAGCGGCTTCTGCTCCCAGTACTGCAGGAAGAACTCATCCAGCCTGACCGGACTGATCAGACTCTGGAAGAAATCACGCGGCGAGTCGAAGCACAGGGGAGCAGAGCCATTCACTAACTTCATCTGCTTGACAGGCACATCATCATCATCCTCATCTTCCTGCTGTCCATCACGCCGCCTCACTCTTCTGCCTTTATTTGGCATCTCTGTGGAGTAAAGATGCTCTAAATATCAAGTTATTCTTGATCCCAAAGATTAGAAAATGAAAATAACCTAAACCTGCTTACACTGGGAAAAGCGCTGTGCTTAAGCAGTATCTTTATCTTGATATACAAAACAAAAACAATGAGAAAGATATTTAGCCTTAGTAACATTAGTGCATGTAACATTTAATACCATGTCTTTTTAATTTAAGGCCTTAATTTGTAGAAGGAATATATTAAGGACAATATTTTCATGCAAACACCTTAAAGAAGTGTTAGAGGAGGAGAAAAGTGAATGTTATATGCAAACATTAAAAGTAAATTAGTAATTTTAAAACTCATCGTGACTGTCTAACTAAATTACAAAATGCAATTAATGATTTCACATTTTATCACCACTTCAATATCGAGGCACATATGCAATACAAAATGGAATTGAATGTAAAGAATTATTTCCATTACAGATTATTTCCAGTTTAATAAAGCTTTTCTTTACCGATAAAAAAGTTAAGTTTAGATTGTTTTTCTTTTATTTCGTTTTTAAAACAGACTTCGTAACAGACATGTTTAATATTCCCACTCTTCTGGAGAGAATTTCTCAACAAATAAAAGCAAAAAACAAAACAAAAATCTTATTATATACATGTTATCTTATATATATACACCGGTACATAAAATAAAAAAAAACTAAATATTCCAGTCATGGTCTTTATGATAAATGATATACAAGCAAATAACTGACTCGTTTAACAATCGCGATTCTGCTAAACATGCAGTGACTTACCGACGAGAGCAACACAAACCCACGTGCGCTTCTTCTTCTTCTTCTTCTTCTTCTTCTTCTTCTTCTTCCTCTTCGGTGTTTCACGGAAGCTGGCATCCAGATTGTTGCATTACTGCCATCTTCTGTTCATATTTATCTCATGCTTTATTCTCCTATCCAGTCCAGTTTCCTTTAGATCAGGGGTGGGGAACGTTGATCCTGGAGGGCTTGTGTCCCTGCTGAGTTTAGCTCCAACCCTGAAAAAAAAACCTTCTTGTATACTGAAGACTTTGATTAGCCTTGTTCAGGTGTGTTTGATTAGGGTTAGAGCCTGTTTTAGATAGTCAAAATATGATTTGATTTGAGGATATATTCCACGGTCTCCTTTTCCTGACAATATTTACACAAACCTGTTGGATGCCTTCCCATAGTATGAAGGGTGCATGGTATTTAAGTTACTGTGTCCCATTCTTAACCTACTTAAAAGGATTTGCTCTTTTCTGTTTCTCCCCTTACCTTTAATATCACCCACTATGTTTTGTACTGAGTAACAGTGTCTTCCTTTTGTTTAATTTTTCGATTGCTGTTTCCATTTCTCCATAATTTAATTCCAAACTATGCTCTTTCCCTCTGACTTGGCTAATTTGATATGTATGTCAACATTTTCCTTTTTACTGCCTTCTTTGCTAGCTTGTCTGCTTCCCCATTTCCTTGAATACCATTTCCTTGTGTTCTGTGTTACTTGTGTTCATACTCATCACCTGCAGACATATTTCTGAATCCAGCAGTATCATGTTAAGATTTTAATGAAATGTTAACCAGTGACAAGCAGAACAGACAAGCACCTCATTCAGAAATGTACACCATTCTTCAAATGAAGTGTCTGTGATGAGACATAAGACTCCAGTAGAAGGCCTTGGGTTTGAGTTAGTGATTAGCTTGATTAGCTGATTGGCATGTCACCATATTTTAATTTGTTGAGATAGTATTGGTAGGTTTTTGTTAAATGCGAGCCAAAAATCATCACAATTAAAAGAACCAGAAACTTAAACTACTTAAATTTGTGCATTCATGAATTCGTGAGTTCATTATTTTAGCTGAATTTTTTAAATTCATGATTTCACAATTTGAGTTGAATTACTGAAATAAATGAACTTTTCCTCGACATTCTAATTTATTGAGAAGCACCTGTATATCAGACTGTACTTTGTTTGATTATCAGGCAACATAAAACATTTACAGAACCGATGCGTCACAGGAGGATTTTCATGCTATAAGCATTTTAGATTTCTTCATGTTAATTTAAGTACATAATTAGAAATATTATAAGGATTTCTGAATGATCATATTCTGCTGAAAATTCAGCTTTGCGTCACAAAAGAAAAAAATTAATAGAAAACCTTTCCTATAAATAACTTCATAATATTAAGTTACTCTGCATTTTCAATAAAATAAATTCATCTTTAGTGAATATAAGTAGTGCTCTATGAAATCTATTCCCAAATTATGTTTTTTTCCCCGTTTTATTTTTTCTCAACTCCTTTAAAAAAAAAAAATGGTTTTATTAATCAAAAATCATGTCTACTTAATTTAAATCATAAAATGTTTACATTATTTGAAAATGTAGGTTTAATAACAACAACAAAAAAGTTTAGGGCCCTGTAATGGTTTTATTTTTCTTCACCATAAGTTTTGTTACCTAATTCTGTTTTAGCATGTCTAATTATTTAAATGCATAAAAACAACTATGATCAAGCTGATCATGTTTTACACGGGATTTAAAGATTATGAAACTCTCAAAGCACTCTACTAGTCTCTTCAACCTACAGCACAGTCTCTGGTGAGATGGACTCAAATGCAAAGACTTCATAAAACAGAACAGACTGTAACTGCTGGCTTTCAGGCACAAGACATGTCTCTTTGACCAGTTTTTCTTGTTTCTCTGCCGTATGAGGCAGCAGCTTCTTTCCGTAGATTTAGCAGTAAGGTTTAATATCTCAAAGGCCACAGCCAGCAGGATATGTATAATTTGGGCTAACTACTTGTATTTCATGCTTGGCAAACTAACCTTATGGCCAAGTAGAGAGGCTGTAGATAAGCAAATGCCACCCTGCTTCAAGAACACCTTTCTAAAAACATGTGTTGTGCTAGATTGTACTGAGATCCATATTCAAACAGCAAGTTCAAAATTTCTGAACACCATGACATACTCTCATTACAAGGGACCACAACTTTGAAATCCCTGATTGGCATCACACAGTTTGGGACAGTTATCTTTGTAAGCAACCAATCTGTGACAAGGAAATCACCAAAGAGTCAGGCATACTCAAACTGCTTGAGCCAGGTGATGAAGTAATGGCTGATAAGGGCTTCCTTATCAAAGACCTCCTTACTGACATCAATGTCAGTCTTGTAACCCCAGCTTTCATAGGGCCAAGCGGACAATTCAGTAAACATGAAATTACACATACCCAAGAGATTGCCCGCTTGAGGATAAATGTGGAGAGGGCTATCACACAGCAAAATCCCCAGTGTTAATTTAACACTCTGAGTGTGGACTCATATAAACTCTGAAGCAGTGTTAAAAGTAACACTGAAGCAGAGTTGAAGTTAATGAGATAATTAAGAAATTAATTGAGTTATGATTGAGCATTATTGAAGACACCTGATGTTAACAAGCCGACTCACCAAACAAGAATATCACAATTTGTGTGTTACCATTGTAGTGGTCAGTGCTTGCTTTAGTTGTGATCTTTGCTTGTGACTTTTTACTTTTAAAATGTGTTTGGCAAGCCAAGAGCAAAAGTCATCGGGTGGTGATGGTTATGTTTTAATGTAATTGTTGTTTGACCTGAATTACTGAACTCATTTCAACTCTTTTCTTTAAGTAAAACTTCCATTATTGATTGTAACAACTTTGATTCCACAATGAAATAGTCTGTATTCTCTATAATGGCTGTTTTGCAGGCATCTTTTGCAAGTGATTCTGATTATTTATTTATTTTTTATTAAAGTTTTTGATTTTAGGCACACAAAGATAACAAGAATCAGCATATGAATCTCAACAATGGTGACAAACAGTATTTTCAGATAAACCAATCTACTCTGAACATCACAAAACTAGATACTAAAAATTCACATAAAACAGCAAAAATGAAATCTAGTTAGTATAAAAAGTTAAAAAGACAGTTCAGATCATAATTTATTCATGCCGCAATGTATGATGGGAGCCATGGATGAGTTTTTATTGGCTACAACATGCTTTTTTGATGGTCACCATTGTTGTGATGCTCACACTGATTTTTGATGTCTATGTGTCTAAACCCTAACCAACTTTTAAAAACATGTCATATTATGCCAAAAATGCTGGATTGCTTACTTTTTTTCACTTAATTTATGTATACAGTAAAGAAACCTGAGCTCAGGCGTTCAGGTCACTCCATGACAATTAGCTCAAACCACAATCAACATCGCACACGTGGTTGCCTTTGCTCTGGTCTGTATTTTATAATGCAGTTACCACAGCCCACAAAGTCTAAAGTGAATAACTGAAGGGTCAAGATCCAGGTTCGTCTCCCGATCTTTGCAGGGTTGTGTTGTCTATTGTTTTATAAAAGGACAGAAACTAGCCCTGAACCGATTCACACTCTAATCCTAACCCTCATAGGACGAAGGGCAGGAAATAACCCTCACTTAAGGAAACAGTTTTGTGTGTGGCTGGTTGGATCAGTGGTAGAATGATGGACTTAGGACGAGGGGACACAGTTTCATGTCCCGATCATTGCAGGATTGTGTTTTCTATTGTTTAATAAAGTTTTTCTGTGGTCACCATGTATGAGGTGACTAGGACAAGATATGGGGTGCATGAAAGAGACAAGGGACTTTGGGCAAAGGTTTGTGACATCTGACGGTTATCCTGGAAAGGATGATGTCTGTTCAGTTCTAAAATGCATGAACTTTGAAGAGGGATGGACTGGTAGAAGCTTGGTGTGCAGAAATGTGCATCCGCCAGTCTCACTCTCTCGGCCTGACGGGATGGAATGGGAGGTATGGGGTTGGGCCTTTTCAGGTGACCCGGATACCTTGCGGTGTTAACGAAGGGTCATTTGCACGGTGAGTATCCAGCCTCCCTGGGTCCACTTGGACAGCACGCAGGGCAGGTGGCCTAGGGCTAACAGGCCTTAATTGGAGCCCAGTCTTCTATGGGGAGAAACATTTGCTAAGTACCTTTGTTGCAACAGGTGCGGGGTGGGAGGATAAAGAGGGGAATAGGGCTAGTGGAAGAGTCCAGTTCAGGATTTTTTTGCCTGGGTTTGTAAAAAGGAGTACTCTGACAGCTGGGGGTCAGAAAGAGTTATCAGCATCCTAAAAGTAGCATTGTGGATCCGGTGGAGGTCTTATTAGCAAATTGACTAAAAGACACACACAGCGGTCTGATCACCCTGGGCAGGTCCCCCAAGAGGAGGGTGTCTAGTGTTTAAAGAACCTAAATACCTGATGATCCCGGGGTACACTATTGACAATGCGTCTTAAACAGTTCTCCCTACAGTTTCCCTGGGGAGACAAGGAAAGGCCAACTGGATGCCCAGTCGATTTCACTTGGTTTTGTCGCTCTAGCTCCTCCAGGGGCCAAGATATGGTACTGCACCATTTCTTGAGTTTTGCAGTGCTAGGGTTAGGAACAAATGAGATCCAGAAGTTGAAACACAGTTCAACATCGGAAAACGCACTGTCCTTCTTATACTCCTGATGGCCACCTGTTTTCACCGTCCGAGCAGACCCCCACAGCCCAGACCCACAACATCCTCCCAATAAGGGTTAGAGTATATAGGGTAAAATGCGAAATTGCACCCCACTATAGGGTGGGGTGCACTTCGTTTCTATAGGTCCTAGAGGGCTGAAATTCGGTATATATACTATTGGTGCTATACACCAGGTGCTGAGATATGGTATTGCACCCCCAGTTGTTTTGCAGTTAGAGGTCTGAAATTTAGTGTCTATACTAATTAGAGGACGCCCAGTCGATTGCACTTGGTTTCATCGCTCTAGCTCCTCCAGGGGCCGAGATATGGTACTGCAACCTTACTTGAGTTTCGCAGTGCTAGGGTTAGGGTTGAGTTTCGCAGTTAGGGTTAGGGTTAGGGTTAGGGTTAGGTTTGGAAAAGTACAACAGCTCCCCCCAACCTAGCCCTCGTCTAGGCCGGTTTGGGATAGGGAGACTGAGGGAAAGGTGCACGGGCCCACGCTTGTCAGACTATACCATATCGCATGAGATCATCTCCGGTCTAGGAGCTGTGCTTGTCTAAGCATTGGGCCTAAAAAAGTAAAAGTTATGTTTTTGGTTAAATTTAGGCTCTGAATTTTTTCACCCTTAAGTTTCACAGTGCTCGAGTTGAACCGGCTGGGTTCATAATTGCTGAGGTTATGGCGGTTAGCTTGAGAGTGCAGTTTGTTCCAGCACTCAATCTAGATCTAAGTAGATATGAGAACACAAAGTTCTTGACTGAACTTGTTCCAGATCGGCGAACCAGACCACAACTCGAAGGTCGCAGACCGGTAATCCCGACCCAGCATCGTGCTCTGCCAAAAAGTATTGTTTCAGCCAGACTGCCATGTTATCAAAGACGGTTAATGTCATAGTTAAATTATAATCATTGGGTCTGTGATTGTTAAGTTTAGGGTGTGTTTTAGTTCAGCCTTAAATTTAGCTGTGTTAGAATTACACCGACTAGGTTTGTAAACCGCTGGGTCTGTGACGGTTAAGTTTAGGGTGTGGTTTGGTTCAGCCTTAAATTTAGCTGTGTTAGAATTAAACCGGCTAGGTTTTTAAACCGCTGGGTCTGTGACGGTTAAGTTTAGGGTGTGGTTTGGTTCAGCCTTAAATTTAGCAGTACTCACCAGACCACAGCTCGAAATTCAGAGTCCGACGATCCCGACCCAGCATCGCGTTCCGCCATGAAGTCCTGTTTCAGCCAGACTGCCTTGTCCCAAAGACGGTAAGTGTCATCGTTAGACTATAAACACTGGGTCTATGATGGTTAAGTTTAGGGTGTGTTTTAGTTCAGCCTTAAATTGAGCTGTGTTAGAATTAAACCGGCTAGGTTTTTAAACCGCTGGGTCTGTGACGGTTAAGTTTAGGGTGTGGTTTGGTTCAGCCTTAAATTTAGCAGTACTCACCAGACCACAGCTCGAAATTCAGAGTCCGACGATCCCGACCCAGCATCGCGTTCCGTCATGAAGTCCAGTTTCAGCCAGACTGCCATGTTATCAAAGACGGTTAATGTCATAGTTAAATTATAATCGTTGGGTCTGTGATGGTTAAGTTTAGGGGTGTGGTTTGGTCCAGCCTTAAAAATAGCAGTCCTCGAGTTGAACCGGCTAGGTTTTTAAATGCTGCGGTTATGGTGGTTAGGTTTAGAGCGCGGTTTGGTCCATCTATAGATTTAACAGTACCCGAGTTGAACCGGTTGGGTTTTTGAAGGCTGCGAGTAGATGTGAGAACACCCCAAGAAGTTTTGTTTCAGGCAAATGCCATGTTTCAAGGACGATATTTGTTATAGTAGGACATTTTGGTCATTATTCTTTCCTGCTCCCCCAAAACAGTTAGAGTGAGGGAAATGTTCAAGACAACCTCTTCAGTAGTGCACCTCAGGATCATCGGGTGTTTCGGCCGTTAAACACTATACACCCTCACGCTGAGGCCGGCTCGCTTGGACGATCAGCCCCAAGCGCGTGTCTTGTATCCAATTGCTATTTGGGCCTGACCAGATCCACAATTGCATGGTTGGGGTCTGGATTGAGTTAAAAGGGGTTTTCCACTTAAACCAGTGATTAGGAGAGATGTTAATTTGATTCTGTTGATTTGAAATTATTTGGAGTGCATGTTAGAGCGACTGAAAAAAAATATGTACTCTGCTGTATAATAAACCAAAGTAGGTCTGAAATATCGAAAACTTGGCCTAGAATACTCCTAAAAGGTCGAAGGTTGAGACTGGCGGATGCGGGGCATCAAGCTTCTACCAGACCTCCCTCCTAAAAGTTATGGCAAACCAATCAGACATCACCCTCACACAAGGGTAACCGCTGGATGCGATAACTTCTGAGAGAGAAAGATGTTGCAATAGCCTTCTATTTGTGTGTTTTTGCATACACTGTTACAGGGTGGTGAGTTCAAAATTATCAAAATATTTTTTGAGATTAGACCCATCTTGTGCTCCTCCAAATATGTCGGACACGACCGTACAGCTTTCTTAGGTTTTTATCACTGATAAATAGCTCTTTTTAGCATTTAAAGTCAGCTTCTTTGACAGCTAATTAAATATGCGGATTCCTGCTCCAATAACGTTTCAAGGCCTATTTTTCTGGGGATTTAAATAGCATTTTAATTAATTTAAAGCCTGGATTCTTATCTCTGTCACTTAATTGTTCTGTAGGTAATATTAATTCACTTACGTTAGCGTGCTAATGCTAATATTACTCTATTAATCATTAACACATTACTAATTAAGGTTTAATAGTTACCTCTTGAAGTGAATCAGAAGGCATTAAAACGGTTGGCTCCACGTACTTCCTATATTTTGAAAGTAAGTTTTATCAAGCTCAATAAGTATCAAAATTGCTGCTCCAAACACATTTCTAGGCTTACTCCCAGGGGGTTTTAAATACACTCTTCCTATTTGAAAATTAGTTATCCAATACCTCTTTCTTTATCTTTCTGTTAGTAATATCAGTATTTTAAAGTTAGTCGGAAGAAAAATAGGAAAAGATCTTTCAGCTTACCACTAAAGGTATGAGTATGTTAAAATTAACATGTCCATAATATCATACATATAAATATAAATCTAAAAATAAAAAATAAAAACAAATATTAAGACTATAAAAATATATAAAGATATAAAAACCCCCGGAAAGAAAACCATTAAAGGTCCAAGAGTTTCAATTTAAAGCAAACCAGGAGGTGACTAGGCCTGTCTGGGCCATGCACCTCCCACCAAGCCTGTCTGGGCTTGGGTTTGCCCCCCTGTCCCGCCTCTTCCTCCTCCCCTGGCGGAGAAAAGGAGAACCGGGAAGGAGTGATCCAATTAAAAGATTCAATGTGGTTTTTTTTAAAAAAACGCTGGGTCAGTGATGGCTAGATACAGTGTGTGGTTTAGTTAAGCCTTAAATTTAGCAGTGTTTTGAGTTCAACCGGCTAGGTTTTTAAACCGCTGGGTCTGTGACGATTAAGTTAGGGTGTGGTTTGGTTCAGCCTTAAATTTAGCAGTACTCACCAGACCACAGCTCGGAATTCAGAGTCCGACGATCGCGACCCAGCATCGCGTTCCGCCATGAAGTCCTGTTTCAGCCAGACTGCCTTGTCCCCAAGGACGGTAAGTGTCATCGTTAGACTATAATCACTGGGTCTATGATGGTTAAGTTTAGGGTGTGTTTTAGTTCAGCCTTAAATTTAGCTGTGTTAGAATTAAACCGGCTAGGTTTTTAAACCGCTGGGTCTGTGACGGTTAAGTTTAGGGTGTGTTTTAGTTCAGCCTTAAATTGAGCTGTGTTAGAATTAAACCGGCTAGGTTTTTAAACCGCTGGGTCTGTGACGGTTAAGTTTAGGGTGTGGTTTGGTTCAGCCTTAAATTTAGCTGTGTTAGAATTAAACCGGCTAGGTTTTTAAACCGCTGGGTCTGTGACGGTTAAGTTTAGGGTGTGGTTTGGTTCAGCCTTAAATTTAGCTGTGTTAGAATTAAACCGGCTAGGTTTTAAACCGCTGGGTCTGTGACGGTTAAGTTTAGGGTGTGGTTTGGTTCAGCCTTAAATTTAGCTGTGTTAGAATTAAACCGGCTAGGTTTTTAAACCGCTGGGTCTGTGACGGTTAAGTTTAGGGTGTGGTTTGGTTCAGCCTTAAATGAAGCGGTACCCACCAGACCACAGCTCGAAATTCAGAGTCCGACGATCCGGACCCCGCATCGCGTTCCGCCATGAAGTCCTGTTTCAGCCAGACTGCCTTGTCCCAAAGACGGTAAGTGTCATCGTTAGACTATAATCACTGGGTCTATGATGGTTAAGTTTAGGGTGTGTTTTAGTTCAGCCTTAAATTTAGCTGTATTAGAATTAAACCGGCTAGGTTTTTAAACCGCTGGGTCTGTGACTGTTAAGTTTAGGGTGTGCTTTAGTTCAGCCTTAAATTTAGCTGTGTTAGAATTAAACCGGCTAGGTTTTTAAACCGCGTGGGTCTGTGACGGTTAAGTTTAGGGTGTGGTTTTGGTTCAGCCTTAAATTTAGCAGTACTCACCAGACCACAGCTCAAAATTCAGAGTCCGACGATCCCGACCCAGCATCGCGTTCCGCCATGAAGTCCTGTTTCAGCCAGACTGCCTGTCCCAAGACGGTAAGTGTCATCGTTAGACTGCAATCACTGGGTCTGTGATGGTTAAGTTTAAGGTGTGTTATAATTCAGCCTTAAAATTAGCAGTACTTGAGTTGAGCCAGCAAGTTTTCCGATAGCTGCATCTGTGATGGCTAAGGTTAGGGTGTGGGTTTAATTCAGCCTTAATTTAACAGTGCTCGGTTGAGCAGCAAGTTTTCCGATGGTTGCGTCTGT